>NW_007391816.1:0-1241 GCF_000475195.1 Diaphorina citri | reverse complement strand
CGCCCCGGGCGGGAATCGAACCCGCGGCCTAGCGCTTACAAGGCAGACGCACTATCAACTAAGCTAACTAGGCTGGCTAAGACCGTCTTATATTGATGGATTGAGAAAACGAGAGTGCTAGTGTGTCTGCAAACTCATCTCGAGAGACAGAGGGAGAGATGTTTCCCCCATTGAATTAATCATAGACTTATGAATTCATCCTCTCAACCCTTACCTACCATGTTGAGGCCCCCCTACCACTCTTGGATTTACGAGGCATTATAACTATAGGTCTGTATATTATGTAGATGCCTATCTAATTGTAAATGCAAGTATGTATACCTACCACTCTTGGATTTACGAGGCATTATAACTATAGGTCTGTATATTATGTAGATGCCTATCTAATTGTAAATGCAAGTATGTATACATATATGAAATCTAGTTGTATATGTACCTATGTCTGGAAGAATAATTGCATCGAGGTAAGCTATCCTTGTTCCTAGTATCTATTTAATAATTTACCTACTTATAAATAATTCAGATCTACTTGCATTGTATTGCTATCATCATGTACCTATGTCTGGAAGAATTGCATCCAGGTGAGCTATCCTTGTTCCTAGTATCTATTTAATAATTTACCTACTTATAAATTCAGAATAATTCAGATCTACTTGCATTGTATTGCTATCATGTTCGGATAATTTCCTTTTCAATATTCAGCATGTTTCCATAGCCATGTTCTGTTGCGGCCTTGCCACTGTACTGTTAATTTCTTCTGTTTCTTGTTCTTCCTCTTCTTCTGCTTTTTCTTTTTCTTCTTCTTCGTTTCGCTGCATTGCTAGATGTTAGATTTTTATCGTCGTAATTGGATAATAGATTTCTAATTGCCCCGTTCGGACATGAATCTCGGCTGTTACTTCCATTGCTTGTATTCGGACCTCTATTTAGATATTTCCCTGCTTTGTTTTCAATGTTTTCTTGGATGTTTTTTCGAACTATCCGCTGTCCGTTTCCTACTTCTTTGTTACATTGTAATTCTACAAGTTCCTCTTGTACTTCTTTCAATGTTTTCTTGGATGTTTTTTCGAACTGTCCGATGTCCGTTTCCTACTTCTTTGTTACATGGTAATTCTACAAGTTCCTCTTGTTCTTCTTCGTATTCTTTTGCTTTTCTTCTTCTTCTGCTTCTGTTTCTTCAAAAGAATTTCTTATTCCTATTCTTCTTTTGCTTCTTCTTGTACTGTCAGTATAATTCTAAC
>NW_007391815.1:0-1241 GCF_000475195.1 Diaphorina citri | reverse complement strand
AAAAAAAAAAAAAAAAAAAATATATGAGGTACCTACCTACCTTAAAACAGTCTTAGCCAGCCATTTAGCTTGGAAGGTTCGGGGCTCCTTTGTAAAATCACGGTCGCGGTACTCGCGAGTTCGATTTCCGACAGGGGTAAAATTTATATAAAAAAGGTCTTCTCATGACACAATCTCTAGATTAAAGAGTCAAACTTGGTCTTCACGAGGCTGAGAGCACTCCGCATTCCAAGCACAAAAGTCGAAAAACCATCAAGACTCTCTCGGGAATTGAACCCCGTGTCCCGTGACCTCCGGACTACAAGACTGTCGCGGTTGGCTGTCTCATCTAAGGGACACATTAGGCGCTCCAATATTAACTTAGCGGCGCGGCGCTCTTTGTCTCTCTCTCTCTCTCTCTCTCTCTCTCTCTCTCTCTCTCAGTATTCCAAGTTTTAAGCTAAGTAAATAGTTATGTAAACACGTACGTTAGAGCACAAAGCAGGAGAGAGCGATGGGATAATTTATATTTATGACCATTTTATTACTCCCTTCAGCTGCTCCCCCAAAGTAACACACTAAGGGTAGCTCGGTTTTGTAATACTAGGTTGGTCTGTCAGACTGTCTGAGAGTGAGCGGTGGGCATGACAGACCTACATAGGTCTCAAGCTTTTCCCTCCACTCAGGTTCTGATGGTCTGGGAGACGTCGTAGCTCGTAAGTCAGACGGTCTGACCGCGGTCTGTGAGACTGTTTGAGCATGAGTGGTGGACATAATTCTCGTGTTCGATGGTCTGACCGCGGTCTGTGAGCATGAGTGGCAGAGGCAGACATAATTCTCGTGTTAAATTATACAAGAAATTAGACAAAACAAAGATCTTCAAGTTGAACATTAGAACTCACGTCTGCCTTTTAAACGGAAGGACGCAAGTTCGATTTCCGCCCGGTCCTAGACAGTAGGTTTCGGTCTCGGAACGGCTGACTTCCTGATACTCCTATCCTGTCTTCCTTCTCTCTTTGATTTCGGGATGATGAGACCTTATAGCAGTTACAGTTTCCTCTATTATCAAATCTCTTAGGTCAGCCACTCAACATCAAGTAGAACTGTAGATAAGACCTCCGTTGTTACAGTTCCCTCTACCATAACCAAAATTTTTCACAAAAAAAAAGTACAAAGTGATTTCCTATTGTGAATAAGAAATTGAGAAGGAACGAAAGAAGCAAGAAAAACTTTCTGAGCAAGCACTGAGAAGTTCAATCAAA
>NW_007391814.1:0-1241 GCF_000475195.1 Diaphorina citri | reverse complement strand
TACTCGTAAAATGAATAAATACGTTTTTGCCTCTTTAATCTTTAAACTTAAGTCAAGTAATATAGGTAACATTTAAGGTTAGCTCGCATGGTCACTGCACCCAAA
Source organism: Diaphorina citri (assembly GCF_000475195.1). NCBI lineage: Eukaryota > Metazoa > Arthropoda > Insecta > Hemiptera > Psyllidae > Diaphorina > Diaphorina citri. Next base: position 1,136 of record NW_007391814.1, on the reverse strand, counting down.
AAAGAAGAGCTTATTTCATCAATAATGATGAAATAAGCTCTTAATAATGATGAAATAACATCATCAATAATGATGAAATAAGCTCTTAGTGCTGTTATTTTATTGGTAATAACTTATATCTCCATGCGAGAAACCAGAACCCGTTGAAATATTTGCAATCAAAATACGAGTGCTTTTTTTTTCTTCTGGGATTCGAAGGGCCTTGTACCCTAGGGTTGACCACTACACCACCGAGGTAGGTAGCGCCTTGACCACTACACCACCGAGGTAGGTAGCGCCTTGACCACTACACCACCGAGGTAGGTATTCCATACCTCGGCTGGGATTGAACCCACGCCCTCCTGTTTACCAGGCGAGCGCCTTGACCACTACACCACCGAGGTAGGTATTCCATACCTCGGCTGGGATTGAACCCACGCCCTCCTGTTTACCAGGCGAGCGCCTTGACCACTACACCACCGAGGCAGGACATGTGCTTACCTAGGGAAATGTGCTTACCTTCAGTAGAATAACTTCATCCTTGGCCAGAAGATCGCTGGTCCAAATATTGAACTGATCTGCATGATGCTGACTCAAATCTAGGAACCTGTAACTTACTGAGCCAAACCATTCGTTCCGACGAGCCTGAAAATATAGGTAGATAGATAAATACATATTAAAAAGCCAGCCTAGTTAGCTTAGTTGGTAGTGCGTCTGCCTTGTAAACGCTAGGCCACGGGTTCGATTCCCGCCCGGGGCGGATTTTATCCTGATGGGATAATGTTCGTTCTCGGAGCGGCTGGCTTTCTCCTATCCTGTCTTTCTTCTCTCTTCGATTTCGGGACGATAAGACCATAGCAGTTACAGTTCCCTCTGTCAAACCTCTTTTAAAAAAAATCGAGTTTATACCCACAGCGTTGGTGTTCCAAGTCGACCTTTTCTAGTTGTTGTTGTTGTAGCGGCTATAGCTTTTGCCGAATGGTGATGGCAGATTAAAGAGAAGATATCTTTTTGTATCTACCATTCACCGGGGTGATGGTCTCTAGCCATGTTTAATAGGCTCGTCCTGAACTGCAGTAAACCATCGTGAGGACTTGTGCTTGTTCTTTAAAAGCAGAGAGAACCCTTTGAAGAACTGCCAGCTAGCTAGGCTGGTT
>NW_007391813.1:0-1241 GCF_000475195.1 Diaphorina citri | reverse complement strand
AGTTCCCCAAAGAAAAGAATTTCCCCTTCCTCTGAAACTTTTATTATTCGATAAAAACCGTTCAAACAAAAATAAACTGAGGCGTGACACAATGGGATTATGGCGCTGATGAAGAGTTCATTGTATTTGAAAATATTGTGAACAATTTTAATTATTTTGGCACACGCTCCTTCCAGCGCAACATTCCGGAGTGCGATGAAACACCAAGATGAAGACGATCTGACGAGATTAATATTCACACCTAGCAGGAACTCTTTTAGAACATGCCCATCTTCACTACATCTAGGCAAAACCACAGATGGGACAAATGGCAAAGAACCTAGTACTCTGTGTGCTAGTGACCTGAAGACAGTTGGAGACGGGGTAAGAGAAGGCTTTTCCTGGTGTAATCAGAATTTTAGCTCGGGTCGGAGATTCACAAGACACAAGTATTCACACCTAGCAGGAACTCTTTTAGAACATGCCCATCTTCACTACATCTAGGCAAAATCACAGATGGGACAAATGGCAAAGAACCTAGTAGGTACTCTGTGTGCTAGTGACCTGAAGACAGTTGGAGACGGGGTAAGAGAAGGCTTTTCCTGGTGTAATCAGAATTTTAGCTCGGGTCGGAGATTTACAAGTATTCCCATATGGGTTAGATCTAAAATTTCCGATATTGGCAAATTTTAACTACGCAGCCAATGAGAGTAATGTTTTTTTAGTCTTTAGACATTAGATGGAATCAGTCAGAACCCTTAGAGATTGTGGCAAATTTTAACTACGCAGCCAATGAGAGTAATGTTTTTTTAGTCTTTAGACATTAGATGGAATCAGTCAGAATCCTTAGTGATTGAATTTCTTTTTAGGGAATTTGAGAATCAGGATTATGAAATTATTCTTATAGTTTACAATTATTCTTATAGTATAATAATGCAAGAATAGCATCTGTCAGAAAGAAGAAACTATAAATACATGTCAGTAGCAAGTTGAATACCGAATACCACGCATTCATGTACGATAATCTCACGATAAGCATAAACAAAAATAACGGCCAAACTAATCAACTACACACAGTCGAATACGGTACAGCGCTATCTAATGTGTAACATTTGCTGAGAAATGTATTATACCTGAATGTAAATACATAAATTCATGGAGAGAACCTTACAAACAATCAATACGTTTCATATTTCCATTACCATCAAAACACTCACATGAAAGAAATCGGAGTGCACTGAATTTGTATTGTATTCATGACA
>NW_007391812.1:0-1241 GCF_000475195.1 Diaphorina citri | reverse complement strand
TGCCCATTTTTTCTATTTTACTTTTTTTTTTTTTTAAAGTTAAAGGTCTTCTGATGTAACATTATGTACTAAGTATGTTCTTAAACCTGTAAAATACCTTGTTTAGACTGCTGGGGTAAAGGGACTTTTTAGTTTCATTCGTGCAGGATAAACAAGGTATGTTCTATTCTATGCCCATTATTCTAAACACTATTTCGATTTGTTCTCAGATGTGAATGGAGAAAAATGCAAACAAAGGTGGCTTAACATTCGCGATGCACTAGCTACTGCAAAAAAGAACAATAACGGAACGCCTTACAAGTATGCTGAGCTCCTCGAATTTATAAACCCTTTCATTCAGACTTACAAGAGTATTAAACCGCCAGTTAATCCGCGAGTTAAACCTGCCAAGGACACGACAGTTGGGATCATTACTGGGAAATTCGAGTCTCATGAAATGATTTTGGATGAAAGCTCCTCCTTTCCATCAGAATCGTCTGGTCATATAGTAAGCAATCACTGCACTAAGATATTAGAGGAACGCTGCCATTTTCCTTTGGATAATGGGACCTAGGATTATCACAATAGGACATCATTTGGTATCCTTAGCATAAACCACATGATTTTCATATGTTTTGACCATAAAGTTTCAAATAAAATTGATTGGAGCCAAGAAGAGCAAATGGACGGAAGAAAACATGAAAAATTACATCGTTCCTATAGTTGCTTGACCCAGTTTATCCCCCCCCCTCTAACTTTGAGGTACTTTAGAGCCCGCCACTCACGTTTATCTAGGTGAAATAATCAGGGAACGATGTTTGTGACAAGCATTTAAATATGCTTAACACAATTAAAATTCCTTACTATTGTAATAATAAAGGAAGGACGGACTAAAAAACAAACAAACCGGACTCGTGTACAGTGTTACCAAATCTGTAGGATATCATCGTATCTTCCGTTACAAATCTTCAGAAAATAACCGGTTTGTGAAAATTTTGTTTGTGTCACACAGTACGAGTAACGAAAGGTGCCTTCTGATTGGTTCAAAGGTTTTCGTAGCGGACGCCTTTAGTTTTTTTTAGTTGGATTTTATACTATAGAGTACAGTGCCCTAAATCACCGAAGTATGGAAAAGTATTTACAATAGATCAGTTGCGCTTACTTGTGTGATGTTTCAAAGTCATAGAGCAGGAAAAATGGGGACCAACGGATTTTTTCTTTTTCTTCTACGACTTCTAGATACCGAGATAAATCGATTTAAA
>NW_007391811.1:1023-1241 GCF_000475195.1 Diaphorina citri | reverse complement strand
GGGTGGCCAATAACCTTACCTTCGGGGGCCCCAAACCCATAAAGCCGATTCGGGGCGAGCCACGCGCGGGCGAAATTTTTGAAGATATTTTTGGTCTGCTGTTCTTCTGACTTGTAGGATGTAGATGTAGAAAGAGGAAGACTGTAGACCACTGAAGGTCTACAATCTTCAGAATAGATCAGTTGCGCTTACTTGGGTGATGTTTCAAAGTCATAGAC
>NW_007391811.1:0-909 GCF_000475195.1 Diaphorina citri | reverse complement strand
TTCTACGACTTCTAGATACCGAGATAAATCGATTTAAAAAATACCGGTAAATCGTGAAGTTTGACGTCAATCTGCGAGGGAGCTTTGCTCGGGACATTTGATGTGACGTCATCGCCTACGGGAACGTATGCCGTGACGTCAAAGTTCACGATTTACCGCTATTTTTTTTAATCGATTTATCTCGGGATCTAGAAGTCGTAGAAGAAAAAGAAAAATTCAGTTGGTCCTCATTTTTCCTGTTCTATGACTTTGAAACATCATCCAAGTAAGCGCAACTGATCTATTCTTGAATAGTTTATTCGATTTAGATGAACTTTACTGAAAATTTCAATCCATAGAGGATATTTTCTCATTATATCTTGGACCCAACGAGCCTTTGAGAGCTTTGTACTTGGTCGTTTTCAAGATAGTTTTACAGTTCTCTTCACTGCTTTTTACCTACAAATTAGTTTTTTTTTTTTAATTCTCTCTATCTGATATCCAGTTCCTCCAATCAGGAATCAGTATGTTAGTTTTGAAAATTAGGCCCCGCCTACCTGTATAAATCCTTCGCCCAGATTGGGCAGCATTTCCCGGATTTCTCCAATGAGCGCTCTCAATTCGGACTCGGACAAGTACTTCTTATGAACAGGTCGTATCTGATTCAACTCCTCTTCACTGCTATCTCCTGCCTCACTCGGGACGTTGGATTTCTTCACTTTACTGTTACAACACATGGTGACCACTTCTAACAGGTAGTCTATCTTGGCCATATCTCTGTATACGATGGGGGAGGAGTTAAGGAAATTGTCACAATAGTCAGAAATCGGAATGGGAAATTATGTATGAAAAGCGTCTCGCTGGAGGACGTAAAACTGAGACAAAACCAGCCCTGTCAAGCCACAGACAATAACACTGGCTCTTTTGAGG
>NW_007391810.1:0-1241 GCF_000475195.1 Diaphorina citri | reverse complement strand
ATTTCCCCCCCCCCCCCTCTCTCTCTCTCGCCTCTGCTACTCTCTCTCTTTGATTTGTGACAGGTTTTACCTGCCATCTTGAATAAGATAAATAGATATTTTTTATACAACAATGTTTCTGATAGCCTTTCAGTCTAAAAATCCATCACCTACCTAATGTATGAAATTAAGAATGTGAAGTAGTGTTAATTAACCTTAGTTGTAAAAATAACATCTTGAAATAAATATAAGAATATGAAGTTATTACTTATTATTATTATTTTCTGCTAAGGTCTCATCGTCCCAAAAGCCAAGAGAGAAGGAAAACAAGTACGAATTGTTTCTGTGTTGCACAGTGCATACACAATCCAATTATCAGGCGACCATACAAATCAATAGCAAAATCTTTTTCTCAGTGTAGCAGTGGCGGAGCGTACATATAGGGCGTGTATGGCGGCCATACACTCAAAATTTACTCAAATACCCTTAAATATTGAGTTTAAATATTTATGAAGAAGCATGTGCATGACTTATGTAGTAATGTGCATGGTGATGGAAATTAGTGCCCTATACACGCCTTACACTTGACTTTAGACCACGCTACGCCACTGCGAGTGTAGGTATGTATAAAAACATCTCCCTTAACATGAGGGGCAGACTCTTTTATTCTTGGAATTTTTTTATTACTTTCTATTACTACAGTATAGCGGAGCTATACTAATAGAGCTTACTTTCCTTCCTATAGGATAAGGAAAGTAAAAAGGGAGAAGAAAAAAAATCCTGGTAAATTTCATTGACCAATCTTTCTATTATTAAATTAGAAAGACTCTTACCAAACTTCTCTTTCTTGTCTCGGTATGGTTTCAAGAAAAAGTTGAAGCAACTTTGCATAATTTGTTGAGGTTGAACACATTTTGCAACTACAAAAGGAAAATGAAAATTTCATTACAAGAAAGACTTACTTCAGTGGAACGTGCACTTAAGGGAGCCCTCAGACAAATCTATATCTTTTGCCTTGGAGTCTAATGAAATTAAACTCAGATTACTCAGAATGAAGAGACCGTAGATAATTAGAAAGCTGTGGTATTCCGAAATTCCCAGACATCTTTGCAGCTGGCAGCTGTGAAAGATTGACAATGTCTCTGATGAAATTATATGCAAGTACCTACCTACCTACCGAAATATTGTATGGTAGTATACCTACCTACTAACTAATAAAATTATACAAAATATAGTCTGGCTGGGGGACTTTAAACAGGGGA
>NW_007391809.1:0-1241 GCF_000475195.1 Diaphorina citri | reverse complement strand
CCTTTACTCCAGCAGTAGGCTACTACTATTATTGTGGTCGAATTCTCAAATTATATTGAGGATAAAATTCCATACCTCAGCTGGGATTGAACCCACGCCCGCCTGTTTACCAGGCGAGCGCCTTGACCACTACACCACCGAGGTAGGTATATAATGTATTTAAATAATTTATTTATTTATACGACCTAGGTAGATTCGTAGAAGCTTAACCTATCTTTTTAGGACTGTTTGCCCACTACACCTAAGCCTCAGTCAGATTGGGCTTTTTGCGAATGAATCCTTGAGCAAAGTAATCTATAGACAAAACCTAGTAGGTTAATTTCTAACTGATTAACGCCTTTACCATATTGAATAAAATACATAGAATAGAATATACTACCAAACAATGTGTTAATTTTAAGAGAAGTTTGTCAAACTTCAAATTCGAACTAGTTTGAATTTCAGCCGAGCTTGTTCATGTGCAACAATTGCATGTTCATATGGGCAAAGTGTGCACTGTGCATGTCAAGCGTGCCGGGAGGCGCGCGAACGTTTGATAGAGGGAACTGTAAGTGGCTAAGGTCTTACGAGGCTAAGAAGTTTGGTCATGAAAATATTAAGAGAAGTTTGTCAAACTTCAAATTCGAACTAGTTTGAATTTCAGCCGAGCTTGTTCATGTGCAACATTTGCATGTTCATATGGGCAAAGTGTGCATGTCAAGCGTACCGGGAGGCGCACTAACGTTTGACAGAGAGGGAACTGTAAGTGCTAAGGTCTTACGAGGCTAAGGTCTTACAATAAGGTAGGTGAGCTACCCTCCAAGCTAACTAGACTGACTAGATGTATCTTTGTACCATTCACTAGTCTGGAGGTTCATAATGGCCTTTGAGCAAGATGAGGCAAAAAGTATAATTATATTCCTATACCTAGTTCTCAATTTTATATTGTGAAGTAGGTAGTAGGTAGGTACTACACTCCTGGGGTAGTTACTCGTAAATTTTCTTGTGCGACTCGACTCAACTGTTGCACAAGATTTCCAGAAAAAAAATAAGAGGAAGAAGAAGAAGAAGAAGAAGAGGAGGAGAAGGAGGAGGAAAAAGAAGAAGAAGAAAGAGGAGGAGAAGAAGAAGAAGAAGAAGAGGAAGAAGAGGAGGAGGAGGAAGAAGAAGAAGAAAAATAAAGTGAAGAACTGAACTGAACTGAACTGAACAAATTTAATATATTTTTAACAATAGGAAAACATGTGAGATAATCCCTAAGC
>NW_007391808.1:0-1241 GCF_000475195.1 Diaphorina citri | reverse complement strand
ACCCATTGTAACTTTTGAATGGTTTGGAAATTTGGTTCTGTTTTTTCCTAGAGATAGTAAAGAACCCATGGCCAATTCTATGGCGATGACAAAATCCAGGTTCAAACCACGGAAGTGACATTTTAAAAGTCGTCTTTTCTCAAGAAATTCAAACGAGAACCCCTATTTTTTATTTTATTTTTGAAATCTACGTCGAATTTCATGGGGAATCAAATAATCTTTTCCTATTATTGGTAAGTGGTAAGTACGGCAGTTGGGATTTTTTTCATCTTGAACAATTGACGTGACATATCAAATCCGTGTAGTTTTAGGTGCTGAATAACGTGGTGACATTAGTTTTTCGTTACCTTTCATTTTAGAGGTCCTGAGTGTAAGGGTATATTTCAACACCCCTTATTCCCAAGATCTCAAAAATGTAAGATAACGGAAAAATAATGTCACCATGTTATTCAGCAGTCACCATTTAAAACCACACGGATCTGATATGTCCTTTGTTCAGGATTAAAAAAATCTTGCCCCCCGTACCAATAATAGCAAAAGATTATTTGGTTCCCCATGAAATCCGACGTACGAGTATAGATTTCAAAAATGAAATAAAAAATAGGGGTTCTCATTTGAATTTCTCGAGAAAAGACGACTATCCAAAAAGTGCCACTTCCGTGGTTTGAACATGGATTTTGTCATCGCCATCGAATTGGCCATGGGTCCTTTCCTATCTCTAGACAGAAATTTCCAAGCCATTCAAAAGATACAAGGGGTTCGCTAGGACTTCTGAGCCATGCTGTATACTTGAATACTTGATTATTTACTTTTTACTCTCAGGTGATAGGTTCAATCTCAAGTATCACGAACGGAACTCGTATGACCTTTTTAGTCCCTTTCCTTTATTATTACAATAGTAATAAAAAGGTATAAGGGACGGACTATTGTATTCGCTTCGGTGTCTGTCAGTCGGTCGGTGTGTCCCCATAGAAGGACTTATCCAAACCTGGTCGACCTATATATCGAATTAAAGGTCTTTTTACCAGGAACACGAAAGTGGTGGTGCAAATTTTGTCCAGAAAACCATAAAGCCAAAAAAACTGGTTTTTGGGGGATTTTTTTTTTCACATTTTCTCACACAAATGAGCTCTGATCTCGAAATTTGTCGCGACGACCTATAAACAAAAGACCATCTATGTTTCACTAAAACCACCGATTCTGCGCGCTACCAAGCCCTACAGTGCAAGGAATCCAATTCT
>NW_007391807.1:0-1242 GCF_000475195.1 Diaphorina citri | reverse complement strand
AAACGCATGCTTAGATTGCTTAGGCAGTAAATTTTGAATTTGAATTGATTAAGAGATCTATTGAGTTAGAAGAAAATGCATATTTAGGCGATTCTTCTTTTGTTTGATTCGAGATTTTGATTCTAGTGCTGTTGAAGATTTGTTTGCTGTGTTTAGGTGATGCGTTCCACGGACACTTGTAAACGCATGCTTAGATTGCTTAGGCAGTAAATTTTGAATTTGAATTGATTAAGAGATCTATTGAGTTAGAAGAAAATGTATATTTAGACGATTCTTCTTTTGTTCGATTTAAGATTTTGATTCTAGTGCTGTTGAAGATTTGTTTGCTGTGTTTAGGTGCGTTCCATCTGTCCCTATCATTACTGCGTTTGATCTTCAGGCAGTTTGAACATACCTATTGGGTGAGATGGAAGTAGAACATGCAGTTTTGTCACATTTGGTGTTTAAGTTTTATTTATTTTCTCTGCATGTTCTATTTGAATCTCACCCAATATGTTGAAATACATGAATAATGTTCCCTATATAGTATTGTGAATGTGAACAGAATCCTGGTGAGTTTCAACACTTTCCAAGCATTGAATATCACGTAGAGGTAATAGGTACACAGTTTTCTTGTCGCGAACAATAGGTTCACTAATACATGACAATAGTTAGGCTGTAACACAAAGCTTGATTTCATCTTCAAGTGCTTTCCATATTACAAAGACAATAGTATGCTAAATTTTTCCAAGCTTTTTGTCTAATTTCTTTTTTGTCTCCTGCTTCATGTTATTCTTTTCTTTTGTGCGAATTTCCTCTCTCCTCTATCTCGGGGGGTTTTCTTGTTATTTCCATTGTTCTTGCTTTTGCTTTTCCATCATATTGTATTACATTCAGGCGTGCACGACTCAAATGTAGGTATAATACCTACGCCCAAGCGTTTTATTTGTCATTTCCTTTTCTTTCTTTTTGTTCTTTGTGTATAACAACTACTTGATATGCAGTCTAATTCATTGTGTATCTACCGAATGGCGTTTAAACAGATATTCCTCGTGATCGTTATGGCTTCCATTTTGTTTATGAAATAAGGAGAGATCTGATGATGTTATCAAATCACTAGGTAGGTTGAAATGACAAACACACAACCTACCTAGTCAAGATGGACCTTCACAAAGTTACAGAATCTTCAATCTATATCGTTATCAAATCAAACGTGATTCTGGTGGTGGTGGTGGTGGTGGTGGTGGTGGTGGTGGTGGTGGT
>NW_007391806.1:0-1242 GCF_000475195.1 Diaphorina citri | reverse complement strand
TAGTAGAATGGTCCTCCTGAAGGAGATCTTTCCAACCACTGCTCTTCCACCCAACGACTTTAATTTGTGGGTCACAATCAAGGTGTCATCTTACCACTGTGATGAAGCATCATTTATCTTCCGATCTGACATGAGGGAAGGAGGGACGTGGAAGAGAGATATTTACAGGAGAGATTCCCTCTTTCCTGTAAGAAATGGAGGGAAGGAAGTATTTATAGGGGAGTGGGAGGGGAATTGAATGGGAAGAAAAAGACATTTAAGGGCAGTGGAGAATTTTTAAGGGGGTAGGGAGGGAGATGGAGGTGTTTTTCGGAAATGAGGACCAGAGCCCTGAGGGACTCGTGGTGTTTGGGGACTTTCGGAGCCTAGAGTATAGCATTACTACAGTATAGCAAGCTAATAATGAAAGTATTGCAATCGGTCCAAATTTTCAAAATCGAATATTGTTGGAAATATCCGTTTTGGGATCCCCTGATGTCAAAAAAGTGGTTTTCAGCCCATGGTCTACGTACGTACTACAGGTTTAAATGGGAAAAAGTAGTTGTATACAAAATATCTCAAGAACGGTTTTTCGTACAGCAATGAAATTTGGTATGCTTCACCGGTATGGTCCAAGGACGCGACTGTAACAATTTGGTAAAAATCGGACAGTCACTCATCGAGATATCAACCAATGTTGCTTCGAGCTTCGAAAAAAGAGTCAATTTTTACTTTCTATTACTACAGTATAGCGGAGCTATACTAGTAATGAAAGTATTGCAATCGGTCCAAATTTTTGGTCTTGGTCCGCTCTGACTTTTTTTTTACCCACTGCTCGTTCGATTTCAATAAGCAAACAACAACTTCATGATGCAACAGTACCAATACCAACCTTTCTTTACTTTTCTCCCTCTCAACCTGATGAATACCTTTCTGAATCATCCCAGAGAGTTCATCTCAATTCCGATTTGGTAGACCCCAGCATTAACGTCCCGAAATCAAAGAGAGGAGGCCATCCAGCCGTTCTGAGAACGAACCTAATCTGTTTAGAATAAATTCGGTCCCGATGGAACCCGCAATCTAGCGCTAACAAGGCAAAAGGGTCACCACACTCCTAGCTGAGAATTAAGCTGGGACGAAAAACTTGGGACAAAATTTAGTGACAAGTGACGAAAAACTTGGGACAAGGTTTAGTGAAAGAAGAAGAAGAAGAAGAAGAAGAAGAAGAAGAAGAAGAAGAAGAAGAAGAAGAAGAAGAAGAAG
>NW_007391805.1:0-1242 GCF_000475195.1 Diaphorina citri | reverse complement strand
GCTCTTCTTTCTTGGTCCCGGAACTTTTCTGTTATGACTTCGGGAATCGATTTTTACTTTGTATGTTAGAAATGGGATATTATTCTGTTGGTCTTGTTTAGTGTTCCATCGCGCCAAGTGAAACAGTTTGACAACTTCTGAATCGCTAAGTTTATGCATACTTATACGAGTATCTGTAGTTGGAATCTGGGGTTGGTAGTTCGAATCCAAATCAAGTCATGAAATTTAGCTTGGTGAAAAAACATAAACATATTAAGCGGGGAACGAACTCACTCATTGTATCACCCTTTACATTGCTCTGTCGCCTGGCTACAATTTATTTGAATTCTTGCGCCCAGGTAGGTAGGTAAAAATAACGAGCATGACTCAAACTCGAAATAATATGGGACAATTGTACGGATTTTCATTGCATTTCCTGGTATGTGTTGAGGTGCGGAAAAAACGGTAACAATAAAAATTGTCCAAAGAACATAATTAGGAGGTCAATTTGAGCATCTTTTGTACGGATTTTCATTGCATTTCCTGGTATGTGTTGAGGTGCGGAAAAAACGGTAACAATAAAAATTGTCCAAAGAACATAATTAGGTCGATTTTAGCATCTATTCTTTCTTTCATGGCTCGACATATTTTGACTCGGCGCGGCAGGGCGGAGCGGTACTCGGTTCCTTTATCACATTATAAGATAATTAAGATACATACCTGGATTACCTACTGGTTAAAGACTTGTAACTATATCTTTATTACTTTGGGAATCGAGTTTAAAGTAAAGTCAAGTCAGACCATCTGGCAGACCCAACCGAGGTAGATAGTGGCTTATGACCTTTTAATGGTTCTCTGAAATTGGTGCTCTCGAGAGTCTCAAGTAAATACTAGTATTTCCCTTATTTCTATACAGGTGTATTAAGAAAGCAAAGCTGTAGAATCGAATTTTCATGTGGAGCTTTCACTTTTTTAGTCATTTGTATGAATGCCGAATAATAATAACGAATATGCAATGTGCAATACACCTATCCAAGAACGGAAATGTTCGCTCAGTAAATTTCCACCCTGGTCGGGATTCAAACCCAGTACGTCCAGGCTGAGAATCAGTGTTCTTGACCACTCAGCCACAAAGGTACCCAGGTTTTTCACACAGGATCTTCCTATTTCCACATCTTCTGCTTTTTCTTCGCCTTTTCCCATGATTAGACAGGGTCAGCGTTTTTCGTCAGCCCTCAATCCACCTAACTAGGGTGATCGCTT
>NW_007391804.1:0-1242 GCF_000475195.1 Diaphorina citri | reverse complement strand
CTAAAATAATATTGGGGCTCTAAAAGCATCATCATTACAGCTGATAATGTTCAGTATAGGGGTCCTCTGTGTACTTAAGATTCAGTAGCTACTCTTATCTTAGGAAACCAAGTTTGTAAATACAATGTTTGACGTTCCTGTTATGACCCACCGCTAAAACCCTGACGAGACAAATGTGACGCCAAGACAAATTCATAATGCTGTGGGTAATTCACCAGACAGAAGTAGTTTTTCGTTTGTTTCATACAGCTATTTCCAATCAGCGGCCCGCGGGCCACATATAGCGCGCCAGACCATTTTTGTGGCCCGCGAAGCTTTTAGGGATTTGTATTTATTTATTCATATTTTTTATGGATTCGTTTTAAATGGCAGAGGATTCTCCCTGGAGGAGCTCTTCCGATTCTCCCTGGAGGAGCTCTTCCGCCCATTTTTTGTCTTTTCTTTCAGGAGTGAGCCTTTAAGATATTTTCCCCGTTTTTTCTTTCATTATTTTAAGTTCTATTGATGTATTAGGTCTTCAGTTGATAAGTTGGTGGGCCTGGTATTAGCTACGTCAGTTACTAAAATAATATTGGGGCTCTAAAAGCATCATCATTACAGCTGATAATGTTCAGTATAGGGGTCCTCTGTGTACTTAACATTCAGTAGCTACTCTTCTCTTGGGAAACCAAGTTTGTAAATACAATGTTTGACGTTCCTGTTATGACCCACCGCTAAAAACCTGACGAGACAAACGTGACGCCAAGACAAATTCATAATGCTGTGGGTAATTCGCCAGACAGAAGTAGTTTTTCGTTTGTTTCATACAGCTATTTCCAACTACCGGCCCGCGGGCCACATATAGCCCGCCAGACCATTTTTGTGGCCCGCGAAGCTTTTAGGGATTTTTCCATGGCTAGTCAATCATACTTTTTAGGGGCTGAGTGGGTCCCTAGCTTAAACAAAAAGCCATGAAAGCAGAATAGTTTGCACGCGAAAAATGTCTACCACATTTTTGGCCATTTGTTGTGCTTTAAAAAGTTTAAATTAGTTCTTTAGGTCTGAGAGCTAACTTTGATTTCCAACTTGGCCGGTCGCACCACCGATCTCCCTAAACACGGAGGTTCCTAATACCTCTGTGTGTTTCCTGATTAGAATGTTCTTTACGATGTTTGTACTAATCATTAACAACTTCAAAGCCAACTCAACAATATTGTTGATAGAAAACGTATACCTGGCATACCTCTACAGCTCTACACTCTA
>NW_007391803.1:0-1242 GCF_000475195.1 Diaphorina citri | reverse complement strand
GCTCAGAACATGGCGAAACTTGGGGCGTTCATCAAGGAAGTAGATTGGGCCCAAAAGGGTACAAGAAGGATCGAAGTTGGAACCAAAGTTGTGCGTTAAGAAAACGACAAAATACATGGCGTTCTTCAGAGATCTACATTTGGGAACGGAAGTGTGCGAGGTAAAACTTGGTGGGTTCTTCAAGGAACTAGATTAGGACATAATTCGATTAGCACCAAAGTAAATATGAAAATAGGCTGAGAAAGGCGACAATTGTCACGAACGTTTCTGTTAAAAAGCGTATTAGAAAGCCTCTCGACACAGAATAACAGAGGCTGTGGGGAGATTACATAATGTGCAAATTTCAGCCTCTCTTCCTCTGTTACTTCCTCGCCCTCATCATCTCTTGGAGGAGGGGAAGCACTTCTCAATAATAGGATTACACGTCGGAGAGGCAAACACACTATTTCATTACAAAGTAAACAATAATGCACTCAAGGTACCTCCACTGAATGCTATGTACTGTGGATAGATGGAGAGGATAATAATTGGCTCAAGTGTTTGATATGATGAAGTGCAATGTAGACTTGGAGGAACATGTCAGTGCAATAGTCCTAAACTAAAGTGGACGCGGCACACAAGGTATCAGGAAGAGACCGCCTGAACATAATGTAGGAACATAAACTAACTTACCTTTGACTGGCATACACACTGGTCTCAGCTTGTCATCATACTTCAGTTCTTCCTCCAATCTGATCAAGGCAATATCATTGTTGAAAGTAGTTGTGCTGTAGCCCCTGTGTTTGGTTATCCATTTGACTTTGCGATCAATGTGGTCAGATTCGTTGAGTGTGGATCTGTCGTGCTCCAGAAAACGGACTGTGATGTGCTTCTTGTCAAACCTGGAAGTATAGGAATTTGGCATAATTAGTATGGTATAGGTACATCGTCTCAAAGTGGTCAGTTTTTCAATATTGCCTGACCAAACTGTAGGCTTGAAGACGCTGCTCATTGCGAACACCCATTACAGATGTTAAAGTAGGCCAAATAGGGTATGCAGAAGCTACACCATTGTAAACTTACCTGAAGTGCAATTTTTTTATTTGTTTTTTTTTGTTTTTTTGTTTTTTTTTTTTTCTCAACTTTCCTTACTCGCAGCTACCTCGAGCATCTCAAAGTCAGACAGTTTTAGTTTTCCGTCCTACAGAGATGTCCGTAGCTTCCGGCACTTTATTGACTTAATTGAAACGTAAAGTTCTTTTT
>NW_007391802.1:0-1242 GCF_000475195.1 Diaphorina citri | reverse complement strand
TATTTATCTTTTTCTTACTACCTATTTATCTCTTAACCAATATTTTATCTCAGCAGCGCCGTGTTTTCCAGATCTCATCTCATTATGTCTCCGCTTAATATTTTGTGTTTTGTCGCCCGGTGTTTTTACACCGAGTGTTTGTAAAACCTTTGTGTTTACCTATTACCTATCTATCTTTACCTTTCCTCCAATCTTTACCTCACTGCTACCCTTACTCTGATCCGAAGTAACTCTTTCTATTTACAGCTTGATTAAACTCATTCACCATCATGTCTTTTTCAGCCGTTCTGAAGAATTCTTTACCTATTAACTCTCGTATCTCCTATGCCCCTAGAACCAATTTCAATAGGAATATGAGTCACCCCACCGCTCCGAAGACTGACAGCTTATATTTGTCTAAAAAATGTGGTTTCTCTCTCCCTTTTGATCCCGACATCTCAATGGAAAAATATCTATGTGCCGTAGGCGATCTGGTAGGTGACGATAAAATGGTCTTCGCTGGTAAAAACAACGACCTTGTTAAAATTTACCTAACTAATGAGTCTGAAGTTACAAAACTTTATGAAAATCACCCTCAAATAGTTATTGACGAGAAACCACTTTGTGTGAACAAACTCGTAGATAATGGTCATAAAATATTCTTGTGTAATGTGGAACCTGGGGTCTCTGACTCTATGCTTATTAACGAATTAACTAAATACACAAAGGTACTCTCTCCAGTAAAATTTGTCAATCTAGGTTGTCGGAATGAGCGGTTCACACACCTGATTGGGTTCAGACGCACCGTCCAAGTTGAAACCATTGAGGACCTCCCGCCTTCCTTCAGTCTGTATTATGATAATACAACCTACAAGATCTTCGTAGTTATTGACAAAGTGAAATGTTTCAATTGCAATGCGGAGGGACATTTGGTTAAGAACTGTACTGTCAAACATGTATCCGTACAGGAGCGCATTGACCCCACTTCCCCTGGGTACCGCGCACCCCCTCCGAGGAGCGATACTATTACTAGCACCTTCTTGCCAGTATTCGCCAGCAAAACTGCAACTACTGTTGTGACTCCTATTCCTGATGCTTCATACAGCTCTAATGAAACTCAAGTTGCCGAATTGCCCGCTGCGAGTGACAAGAATCAAGTCCAAGTTCAAGAAGAGGTTATCTCTCCTGACCTCACTCCGCCCCAGGATCCTAAGGCCACTGTTATTGCCGAAGTTGTCATTGAGAATAAGACAACGACTGTGG
>NW_007391801.1:0-1242 GCF_000475195.1 Diaphorina citri | reverse complement strand
CCTCGAGTAAAATTTCACAGTCCAGTTAGTTGGCCAGAATCAATTGGATTTGTAGCTACTGTACAGAAGTCCATTTTGTTTAACTGGTCTGGAATGTTACTGCACAATATTTGAGTTAACACGAGGTCAGTAGCTGGACTGTCTTCAGGCCCTCGTGTAATTCAGTCATTATAATCGCTTTTAAAGGATGATCAGTTCGGAACGGCTGGCTTTCTTGTATCCTACTTTGTTCAGTGTGTTTCTCGGTGAATGTAAGACTGATGAAAATTTGTAGATTCTCTCCCTGAGTGTATGAATGATGGAAATTTGTTACCTGCATCTCGTTCGAACCAAGGGCCACAGACGTGCTGGTTGTACGCTTCTGTGATTTACTAGAGCAGTACAGATACAGATGTCGTGTAAGATAAATACGCTGCCTCTCCCTTTACCCGTTGTATACAGGATGTTTCGAAAATATTGCACAATTTGCACAATGGTCTACTACAAATTTCCATCAGTACCGATATTGTGTCTTCAAATTGATCCCAAGGGCAAGACAATCCTAGACCCTTGGTAAATGTACCCAAAGACATGTGATGTGTTTTAATCCACTCGACCTATCGACATCTCCAGTGTAATCATTCAGCATTATAGGGGGGCTTTTACAAATTATAACTAAAATTTCAAGTTAGAAGGGGGAGGAGGAGGAATGGGTGAAAATGAACTGCTTAGTTTTGAAAATCCAGTTCCTATCCAATCCAGAAAATCCTATCCAATTAATTTACCATGATAGAAGAATCATAAGGCAAGGCATCTTGTACAAAAATGTATTAGATAATCCTAGACCCTTGGTAAATGTACCCAAAGACATGTGATGTGTTTTAATCCACTCGACCTATCGACATCTCCAGTGTAATCATTTAGCATTATAGGGGGGCTTTTACAAATTATAACTAAAATTTCAAGTTAGAAGGGGGAGGAGGAATGGGTGAAAATGAATTGCTTAGTTTTGAAAATCCAGTTCCTATCCAATCCAGAAAATCCTATCCAATTAGTTTACCATGATAGATAGAAGAATCATAAGGCAAGGCATCTTGTACGAAAATGTAATTATCTCAGTAATTACCTGTGAAAAGAGCATCGTCTACTCTCTAATATACCCAGTATGCAAAACAAGCATAACTTATGTACATGCACACACACAGACATATTTTATTTCATAGTATTCATTGTACTCCTCATAACATAGACAACACGGGTATC
>NW_007391800.1:0-1242 GCF_000475195.1 Diaphorina citri | reverse complement strand
ACCCAAGTGTCTCTCGGGCTTTTCACCATTTTTCGTCCAAGTTATGTTTGGCGTAGGATTTCCTGAAAACACGGTATTAGTTTCAAAATAGGTGCCCTGTATGTATGAAGGATGGGTGAACAGTATCCTATTAGGGGCATTGACATTGACGAGTTAAAAATACAATAAAATTATCACCATTTTTCGTCCAAGTTATGTTTGGCGTAGGATTTCCTGAAAACACGGTATTGGTTTCAAAATAGGTGCCCTGTATGTATGAAGAATGGGTGAACAGTATCCTATTAGGGGCATTGACATTGACGAGTTAAAAATACAATAAAATTATACCGTCTCTCGGGCTTTTCACCATTTTTCGTCCAAGTTATGTTTGGCGTAGGATTTCCTGAAAACACGGTATTGGTTTCAAAATAGGTGCCTTGTATGTATGAAGGATGGGTGAACAGTATCCTATTAGGGGCATAGACATTGACGAGTTCAAAATACAATAAAATTATAGGTTTCCCCGTTTACAACACCAAGGTTAAAACCCATGGTTTTCTAGTCATCTTTTCTGTTGAGTGGGAATAGGATGTTTCAAGTTCTTTCCTAGATTCCTATTCCTACCTTCTGCAGGACATTTCAGCTTGAGCATGTTCCCTGCAGGTTTGACCTCATTGACATGCATGATATCAGGTTTGGTAAATTTGGGTTTGCTCGTAGGTTTTAGGAATAGGATGTTTCAAGTTCTTTCCTAGATTCCTATTCCTACCTTCTGCAGGACATTTCAGCTTGAGCATGTTCCCTGCAGGTTTGATCTCATTGACATGCATGATATCAGGTTTGGTAAATTTGGGTTTGCTCTTAGGTTTTTGCTCATCGTAGGTTCCAGATTTCTCGTTTGATTCACCATGGTCCTTGTCAGCATTATCCGATTCCACACGAACTTTCGGTGATGGTGTGGAACCGTCATCTGAAAAATTGAGAAACCAAGTTACGAATTTGCAGTAGGTAATATCTGTACATTGCAGCCTCAGCATAATATCAAAAGAAAACAACTTTAAATTGGCCAGTAACTTAAATTCTCGGAAATCAAGGCTGTCTTTCTCCTATCCTGTTATCCTTCCTTCCTTTCTTCTTTCATTACTTCCTTTTTTTTTCATCAGCCTAGTTAGCTTGGTTGGTATTGAGTCTGCTTTTTAAGCACTAGGCCGCGGGTTCGATTCCCGTTCAAGGCGGATTTTATCCTGAAGAAGGACAAGTTTA
>NW_007391799.1:0-1242 GCF_000475195.1 Diaphorina citri | reverse complement strand
TTCTGTTCATCATCTTCTTCTTCTACTTAATTATTTTTCTTTAGTCCTTCTTTCTCTCCTCTCCTCTTCCTCCTCCTCATCTTCTTCCTCCTCTTCTTCCTCTTTTTTTCTTGTTCTTCTCGTCTTCTTCCTTCTTCTGTTCATCATCTTCTTCTTCTACTTAATTATTTTTCTTTAGTCCTTCTTTCTCTCCTCTCCTCTTCCTCCTCCTCCTCCTCCTCCTGTTCTTCCTCTTTTTTTCTTGTTCTTCTCGTCATCTTCCTTCTTCTGTTCATCATCTCCTTCTTCTTCTACTTAATTATTTTTCTTTAGCCCTTCTTTCTCTCCTCTCCTCTTCCTCCTCTTCTTCTCAAGTCTTTATTCCTTTCTTTCTTGTTCTTCTCGTCTTCTTCCTTCTTCTGTTCATCATCATCTTCTTCTTCTACTTAATTTTTTTTCTTTAGTCCTTCTTTCTCTCCTCTCCTCTTCCTCCTCCTCCTCCTCCTCTTCTTCTTCTTCTTCTTCTTCTTCTTCTTCTTCTTCTTCTTCTTCTTCTTCTTCTTCTTCTTCTTCCTATTCTTCTCAAGTCTTTATTCCTTTCTTCAGTGTATTCTTCGGTCATCTTTATTTCGCCAAGGTCACTAGCATGGTATATCGACTTAGCCAGTTGTATACTGAGTGCAACGACCTTATTTTGCCTGGCCCTATACTGGTTCCAACCAAAGAAGACCAGCCTGGTTAGGCTTTGCGTGGTAGTGCGTCAAATGCCTCGTAAGTGCTAGGTCGCAAGTTCGATTCCCGCCTGGTGCGGATTTTATCCCAAACAGACATGTAAGGTTCGTTCTCGGAACGGCTGACTTTCTCTTACCCAGTCTTCCCTCTCTCTTCGCTTTCGGGACTAAAAGACCTTGGCAGTTACAGTCCCCTCTATTAAACCACGGTTAGTCCAGTTTCGAGGTCCCTAGAGCCTAAATCCAAAGTTTTAGCCATTGGTCCGTGTGTGTGTCTGTCTGTCCTTCTGTCTGTGTGTCTGTCTGCAAACAAAATATCTCGAGAACGATAAGAGCTAGAGACTTGAAATTTGGTATGCAGCTGTAAAATGTGACAAGGATGTAACGTTAAGTTGAGATAGGTGCCACGGTCGGCGGTATTTTGACCGCTTTTTGGCGGTTTTGGACCGTTTTGTGGCGGTTTTCAGCTATACCGACTATACGGTTAGAGATATTGTAAAAGTTAGGTTAGGAGAACACCCAAATAAGCATC
>NW_007391798.1:0-1242 GCF_000475195.1 Diaphorina citri | reverse complement strand
TCCCCTACACCACTGCCCGTGGGGACATAGTCCAGTATAAGATTCAGTGGCGACGTAAAGACACACACAATGTATCACATCTTGATCTAGTGCCTGGCAATGTTACCCGCTATGTTATAACAGGTAGAATATAATAAATCACAGATGACAATCTCAATTAACCTGCCTCGATGGTGTAGTGATTAAGGCGCTCGCCTTTTAAACAGGAGGACGTGGGTTTAAGCCCAGCCGAGGTAGTCTACTGCTGCTTGATCTAGTGCCCGGCAATGTTACCCACTATGTTATAACAGGTAGAATATAATACCCCTCCCCTACACCACTGCTCATATAGTCCAGTATAAGATTCAGTGGCGACGTAAAGACACACACAATGTATCACATCTTGATCTAGTGCCCGGCAATGTTACCCACTATGTTATAACAGGTAGAATATAATAAATCACAGATGACAATCTCAATTAACCTGCCTCGATGGTGTAGTGGTTAAGGCGCTCGCCTTTTAAACAGGAGGGCGTGGGTTTAAGCCCAGCCGAGGTAGTCTACTGCTGGAATACAGGGACTTTTCACTTTTCAGTCCTATGCGAGCAGTATAACTAAGCACTGTTATTATTGTTTTTATTATTACCACAATAATCGAGGTAGTCTACTGCTGGAATACAGGGACTTTTCACTTTTCAGTCCTATGCGAGCAGTATAACTAAGCACTGTTATTGTTGTTTTTATTATTGAAATTCCTCACATTCTAATAATCATGTGCTTCCTCACACAGATATACTCCCAGACACATCATACGAGGTGCGAGTACTAGCGAGAACAGGCTGTGTCGCGTGTCCCCGCAACGGCGCGCCGCAGGCGACCAGATGTATGAGATGGAGTACCTGGGCAAACAACATGGCATGCACGTGAGTAACGTTTTCCGATTTTCTATTTATTTCAGTCGATGGTAAAGACGAGGAGGATTCAGCTCTCAGTACATTGTGCTTGTGATGGATCGATTAAAAAAAAAACCTACCTAAATCTGGATAATTGAGGACAATATCTATAACAATATAATTATGAAGTCTTTTTTGTTTGACCTAAAAGTGGATGGTGTGAGAACAAAAGTTAGACCCAGGATGAGTTATAGAGATATGACTTAAAAGTGGATGGTGTGAGAACAAAAGTTAGACCCAGGATGAGTTATAGAGATATGACCTAAAAGTGGATGGTGTGAGAACAAAAGGTAGACCCAGGATGAGTTAT
>NW_007391797.1:0-1242 GCF_000475195.1 Diaphorina citri | reverse complement strand
GAAGACCTGTGTACGGCCGTCTATGTGCAAACCATATGGAAAACAGAGCGAGAGTCTGCAGAAAAGTAAGTTTTAAGCTTTTTTTTTGGGTGGAATGAACCAATATTACTTAAGGTAAGCAACGTTAACCATGGTTATTATTCGAATGGGCGACCTAGTCAGTGCTTTCTCATAAAGAATGTAGGCCGTATGGAAAACAGAGCGAAAGTCTGCAGAAGAGGAAGTTAGAGAGGGAGGAGGGAACCAAGAGATTACTTATGTTAAGCAACGTTGCGCGTGATCAATATCCGGATGGGTGGGAAACAACCTCCGTAGCCGAGTAGGTATCACACCAGGCTTGCATGCTGGAGGTCTTGGCTTCGATTCCCGGCGGGACTGGAGTTTTTTCGACTCTGTGTGTGGAGTTCGGGGTGCACTCAGCCTCGTGAGAGAACTTTATTCGAGTAGCGACCAGTGGTGGTATTACCACTGTGAAAAGGTTGATCATACGACTTCTCAAGTTAACCTCAGTGGTGCAGTTGTTAACGCGTTGAACTTTGGCTCTGGAGGTTGGTGGTTCGAGTCCAAGTCAAGTCATTAAATTTATCTAGGTGTAATAATCGGGGAACGATATTTGTGACAAACATTTAAATATGCTTAACACAGTTAAAAATTTCTTTCTCAAGTGATATTTGGGATTTTTGGCAAGTGAAACGGGGAATTTGGTCAAAAGCTGTGTCCACACTTGACGGATTTGTGGACACAGCTAAAGAGGTAAGTTGGTTGCGTTGGTCAAATGAGTACATTTCTCAAGTTAATGAGGCTGACGATGATTTTGTTTCTAGCCCTAGTGGACACAATTCAACTGGTTCAAACGCTCCGCAGCTTCCTACCGCCTCCCCACATCGCCGTATCTTCGTGGAAAAACGAGGACAAATCCGGCGGAGGTGGCAATAACGGAAGTGGCGGAATTAGCGGCGTTGGCAGCGGAATTGGCGGCTCTGGAGGAGGCATTGGCGGAGTTGGCGGCGTAGGAGGAGGGATTAACCTCCAGAACCTCCAGGTTTCGGCCGCTTCTCTGGCCGCTGCAGCTAGGAAGGGGCCGTCGGGAGGAATGAGTTTAAACACGGCCGCGCAGATTGTGAGTGGGAGTAATCTGGAGGAGTTAGTGGAGGCGGTGAGGCAGCAGCAGCAGCAAGCTCAGATGCAGCAGCAGGCACAGCAGCAGCAGGCTCAGATGCAGCAGCAGGCACAGCAGCAGAA
>NW_007391796.1:0-1242 GCF_000475195.1 Diaphorina citri | reverse complement strand
AACACAATAATGGTAACACCCCATTAGGTTATAGGTTCCCTTGTACCTTATTTCTGCGTTCTTGCATTTCTTTCACATCCTTTTCCTTCCTTCTTCTTGTCCTTTTTTCCTTACTCTTCTTCTTCTTCTTTTTCCCTCATTATACTCCTAGCATTTCTCTTTTACCTACCTACCACCTACCAATAAGGTAAGCAATTTCTCCTTCTCTTTTTCTTCTTTTTTCATTATACGTCTAGCAACTTCTCCTTCTCTTCTCCATTTTTTTTCTTCCTCTCCTTCTCTCTTTTCTTTATTTCTTCTTCTTCCTCTTCTTCTTCTTCCTCTTCTTCTTCTTTTTCTTCTTTTTCTTCTTCCTCTTCTTCTTCTTCCTCTTCTTCTTCCTCTTCTTCTTCCTCTTCCTCTTCCTCTTCTTCTTCCTCTTCTTCTTCCTCTTCTTCTTCTTCTTCCTCTTCTTCTTCTTTATTTTCATGATACCTTTAGCATTTCTGTAGTATAGGTAGTGTTCTTTTTTTTCATGGAACTTTCCTTCATTTTTTATTTGACCTGTTTGCCCTTGGAGAAGAGAGCTTGAATACTTGTTTACTTTTATTACCAGTAGTTCTTTGAACTGTAGACCTCACTCAGACCCCTTTGGCTCGCTCAATTCTGGTACCCCAAATTTGAACATGCGACGTGCTTTGATGCAACGTGAACCTGTACCAAATTTCATCAAAATCGGATCAGGCAATCGCGAGTTATGGCGGAACAACAGTACAATAGTCCTAAATTAAGTTTTAATTATAAAGCCTATTAAAATTAAGATAAAATTGTACACACCAAAAGGTATCAATACAATAAAAAATATTATTATTATATTATTATTATTAAATTAAAATGGACGCGGCACACAAGGGATCAGGAAGAGACCGCCTTAACATATGGCGGAACAAACATCCGAACCAAATGCAAAACGGTCGAGTTAAAATATAAACTTGAGTAGGTACCTGACTATCGTTCGTGCAATTATTTTAATTTTTTGAAAGGCTTTGATGGCAGGATTCTCACTTGGTGAGCTCTTCCACCCAACCGGTTTTTGTCAGCTGAATATAGCCGACATTAAAAGAAGACAATGAAAAACGCATTCTGCATAGACAACAAAACACATGATATACGGACAAAATGATCTATAACTAACACAATGCAAAAAGGGTTATTAAACAAGCTAAGCTCTGTCTGATCAAAAAAAAAAAAAAAAAAAAAAAA
>NW_007391795.1:0-1242 GCF_000475195.1 Diaphorina citri | reverse complement strand
ATTGGAAAGCTGAAGTAAACGACGTAATTTGGGAGCTTTGCTGCTGAAATCAGCAAATAATTCGATAAGCTGGGAGGTTAGGTAGGTTGAAATGATAAACATATACTTCTTCACTAAGCTGGGAGGTGACCAGCATACTTATGCTGCTTAATTAAATAAGCAAGGTTGTCAATAAGCAAAGCTGTCGGTCTTGAATAAGCATGGTACTCTGGAAGCTGTCCTTACTCCTTCCTAAAAGTAAATTTGAATCTTGAATCCTGAATCCTGTCAGAGTAAATTGATCTCAATTCACAATGAATCTACGTAGAAGGTGAGACGTTCCTTAAAAAAAATCTTATCATTTTTGACAAGCACATTGCATATCTAATTTAGTTACACGGCGATCATAGAAAATGAAGTACATTGGAAGCGGAACTGTATACCTAGGTATTTAGGTCACTAACTACTATTACTACTACATAGTAGGGTCGTATCATCCCGAAATTGAAGAGAGAAGGAAGACAGGATACGAGAAGGCCAGCCGTTCCGAGAACGAACCTTATCCGTTCACGATTAAATCGACCCAGGAGGGGATCGAACCCTCGGCTGAGCTCTTACGAGGCAGACGCGCTACCAACCAAACTAACTAGGCTGGCTTGAAGACATTGATTGTTACTGGTTACACAAAACCTGGGACTTGACTGATAACCTGACAGGAAATTGGGGGCAACCAGGAACCATTTGACAAACGACTAGGTAGGTAGGTAGTAAGAAATATTGAGGTCAAAATTTTGACTAAGGAAAGGGGGTCACTAAATTGACACCTGTTTATGATTTCCTGTAGGTGTATAGTTAGGTAGTGTGAAGGGTACTGGATGTGAATATAAACAAGAGGTAATAATTAGAGTAAGCACCAAGTCGTAACTTCGTGATGTATCATGTAATGAAAACGTATTTAGGTACGTACGTACGTACGTTTAATGGATAGCACCTAATAGGTACTTCTAATAACACCTAATAGGTACCTACTTCTAATAACACCTAATAGGTACTTCTAATAACACCTAATAGGTACTTTTAATAACATCTAATAGGTACTTCTAATAACACCTAATAGGTACTTCTAATAACACCTAATAGGTGCTTCTAATAACATCTAATAGGTACTTCTAATAATACCTAATAGGTACTTCTAATAACACCTAATAGGTACTTCTAATAACACCTAATAGGTAATTCTAATAACACCTAATAGGTACTTCT
>NW_007391794.1:0-1243 GCF_000475195.1 Diaphorina citri | reverse complement strand
AGGCGATTTCAATTGAGAAAATCTCCAGAGAAAATAGGTGAGAGATTAAGGTAGAGGTTATACACAGGGCTAAGCTTTTGAATACAGTTTTCTCCAGTATGTTATCCATTTATATAAGTTGTTTCTTATTTGACTAGATGTTACATGGTGTCAGGTGTGACAAGAACATAGTAGTGTGTGATTCGAAGAAATGGAATATAGAATACCCAATAAGTTTGAGGCGGAAGGTGATAATTTGGAACAAAACTGGAAAAGGTTCTTGCAACAATTTGAATTATATTTGAGAGCCTCTGAGAAGGACTAGATGATACATGGTGTCAGGTGTGACAAGAACATAGTAGTGTGTGATTCGAAGAAATGGAATATAGAATACCCAATAAGTTTGAGGCAGAAGGTGATAATTTGGAACAAAACTGGAAAAGGTTCTTGTAGTGTACCAAGGGTTCCAAGGCTTATGTCACACAAGAGAAAAGAAAAGAAAATACAGAATTAAACTTTTAACTTTCAGAAAAATCAGTCTGCTCTTTTATTTTGGAACTTCGGTTTTTTTTTTTCAGGTTAGGTTTTTTTACAAAAAGAAAAACATAACAAAAACTGGTCTACTGACCATAGTAAAAACATTTGGTCTACTGACCAAAACAAAAACATTACAGTTCTTACAACAATTTGAATTATATTTGAGAGCCTCTGAGAAGGATCAGAAGACTAAAGATGACGGTAAGATAGCCCTATTACTAAATATCGGCGGGGAAGAATTGCTAGAGGTATACAATGGCTTGGAGTTACATAAGAAGGTGCATTTTAAACCTTTTTCATAAATTTTAACTATAAAATTATGAAATAGGTAATTTTTAACTATAAAATTATGAAAAAAGTAATTATGGGTATTCATAAAACATTTTTAAATGATAAAATTATGTAAAAAAATGACCTCTCTGGGATTCGAACCCTCACCCATCACACTTATCATCACAGTAGACGAGTAAAAATACACTCACCCAACCGCTCGGCCACTAACACACTTGTTTCCGCAACGCACAAAACTTCTTTATTAATCAACTTGATCGAAAAGTTTGAAATTTTCCCCTAAAAGTCACTTTTTCCTCTCTAGCGGGTCTCCCTTTAGTGCTAAGAAGATGAAACCAAGAAAAGGCACTTCTCCTCCACGAGACCTTTCCGGAGACACCTTAATCATCTTCCCACCATTTGTAGAACGGGCTGTAGGCGTGATTAATTGAATCGG
>NW_007391793.1:0-1243 GCF_000475195.1 Diaphorina citri | reverse complement strand
TTTTTTTTTTTTTTTTTTTTTTTTTTGAAGAGGTTTGATAGGAGGGAACTGTAACAGCGAAAGTCTTACCCTCCTGAAATTGAATAGCTGAACGTTTCAAGACACCATCAACCATCATGAATGAATGAAAAATGAAAAGAAATCACAAGTTATAATTCCGATTGACTTTTTTTTAAGGGCTTGAAAGAAAAAGAAGAAGTAAAAAAAGAAAAAGAGATTCGAACGAAACGAATTTATTCAAAAGGATCCATCAGTTTCTGCAAAAGAGACTTTTTTTCATTCTGAAGTGGATGTGACGTCACAGTGTGACGTTTTCACACATGACTTGACCGTGATGAAGGGATTTTTTCCCCTAATGGGCGAGAGGGGAAGGGATTTTTTCCCCCTAGAGGAAAAGAAGGGAACTAGATGGAAGAGGAGAGGGGAAATAGAGGCGGAAAAGATTTTTCCAGTGGAAGAGGGAAAGGTGGATAGGTCGGGGAGAATACAGAATTAACAGTGCATGCTGTCAAGTAGTTTGACGACCCTCTTTGGTAACGAAGCGTCAAGGATGGATTTGTGACCTACTGCCTAATGGTTAAGGGCACTGACTCTCAATTTTTAGAGGAAGACCACTGATTCTCAACTAGGAGAAGCTAGGTTTGAATCCAGGCCGGGGGAAAACTTTTCTGACCAAAATTTTCAGTATTCGGAACGGCAAGTGGACGTAAGACTGTGCCTTGAGGTACCTACTGCTAAAGCGGCTCCAAAGTACACTCTTTTTAGTGGAGATGCCACATTTTGGTGGAGATGTCAAAATATTAGTGGAGACGCTAAACAACCAAAGAAGTTAATAGCAACCCCCCATTAAATCATCGCTCTAAACTTTCAAATCACAAAAGAATATTAAAGCACTACTTCAATAAATTATGCTTCAAATACTTCAATACCATCTGCACTGAAGAAGAATCTACAAGGTACGGTTTTAACACAGATGACTAACTTTATTAGAGCAAAAATAAATGTGCTTTTTTTCTCTCTCGTAAGATCAAGGCAATACAAGGAGAAATATAATCAGAGAACATTTTTTCCCCATTTTGCGATGGAAAATCGTACACAAAAACTTCAAAGGGCGCCTTTTTTGATCAAAGAATGCAAAAAAGGTGAACACCCTTAAGTCTGGGTGATGAATAAACGTCGACTAATGAGCGGAGCTTCGATTTTAGCCCGCATGACAACTTGGTGTGAAAAGTGCTGAAAAATT
>NW_007391792.1:0-1243 GCF_000475195.1 Diaphorina citri | reverse complement strand
TTCATCTGATTCCCCACATAGGCATACTGGGGCAGCCCAGGCGGAGGAACACCAGATGAGTCCGAGAATCCCAAATCAATCCCAATTAGGTCCCAACTCAAAAAAAAAGGTCATCCGAGTTGCATCCCCGGCACCTGGGATTGAACCTATAACTTGAGACCATAAAGTAAATAAATAAGTATATAATTCATAATCGTTTATTGACAACAATTTTTGACAATTTACATAGGGAGAAAGGGTAGGTAATACAATGGTAATAATATAGAAATAAAGTCCTAGGAAGAGCATGAAATACTATAAATATAAGGGTGAAGAAATTGAAAAGAAAACATAGGATGATTATATATATATACATAAATAGAACGATAGCCGGGGCTCCAATGGGTTGGGAGTCCAAATCTGACACAAGGAACAAACTTTGAACATGAACACTATTGCTATTATTTTTGTACTTGTCTTTTGTGTTTAACCTAACCTTATAATAACACTGATCACTGCTCAAATTGTGAAAACTCTTTTTTTTGCGTTTAACCTAACCCTATAATAACATTGGTCACTGCTCAAATTGTGAAAGCTCCTTTTTGCACTTAACCTAACCCTATAAAAACACTGGTCTGGTCACTGCTCAAATTGTGAAAGCTCCTTTTTGCACTTAACCTAACCCTATAATAACACTGGTCACTGCTCAAATTGTGAAAGCTCTTTTTTACGTTTAATCTAACCCTATATAATAACACTGGTCACTGCTCATTTGTGACAGCTCCTTTTATAGCAAAATTCCATTGACGTAACTTCCGAACAAGTACAGTTGAATTTTTAACGTTATCGATTGTAGGTACCTACATGATGAAAGCTGAAAAAATGCTGCGTACAGTATTTGTTTGTCACCCTGTACTACATGTATACCTTCAAACTAGGATAAGTATGCAACAGGGACGCAACCTCCTTTTATAGCAACATTCCATTGACGTAACTTCTGACCAAGTACAGTTGAATTTTTAACGTTATCGATTGTAGGTACCTACATGATGGAAGCTGAAAAAATGCTGCATACAGTATTTGTTTGTCACCCTGTACTACATGTATAGCTTCAAACTAGGATAAGTATGCAACAGGGACGCAATCCGGATGATAAATTTCAGAAATGGGACCCAAATCGGACGGGCGCAACTCGGATATCACAGTCGGGACTCAAGTCAGATCCCCCCGCCCAGGCACTCCTCAATATTATTTCGGCCATTTT
>NW_007391791.1:0-1243 GCF_000475195.1 Diaphorina citri | reverse complement strand
TAAAATAATAATCAAATCAAATCGGGCATAATTTCAACTTGTGTCACTAGTCTTGTGGTTGCACTACGTAGATAATTGATTTCATCGTTAATACAAACATCTTTGAGAACACCAACACAGATTTGATGAATATAGAGAAGAATAAATAATATAAAGCTTAACATGAAGAAGAATACAAAGCTTATGAAGAATGCAAAGTTAAGAAAAATATTAAGCTAATTCTCATGATGGTTATACAAATCAGTCTGATTCAGAGCTGAAGAGGCTAATTAATAGAAAGCTAGACACTTATGATGAACCGTCAGACAGAGATGAAAGAGTTAGCTTAGAAATACTTGGACCTAGATATTCTACAGAATGCCGGTAACATAATATATACAAATATCACAAAGTACAGACTTGAATGTAGATCCCGAATTCCCGATGAAAAAATTCCGTTTCTTGAGTTCTTTCACCCTCTTTTATGATCTTTATTACCTATAGATTGGAGGGCAGCGCGTATGGTTAGCTCGTCTGCCTTGTAAGCGCTAGGCCGCGGGTTCGATTTTGATTTCGGGACGATAAGATCTTGGCAGTCACAGTTCCTTCTAGGTATCAAACCTCTTAAAAAATAAAATAAAATAATAATCAAATCAAATCGGGCATAATTTCAACTTGTGTCACTAGTCTTGTGGTTGCACTACGTAGATAATTGGTTTCATCGTTAATACAAACATCTTTGAGAACACCAACACAGATTTGATGAATATAAAGAAGAATAGGTACATAATATAAAGCTTAACATGAAGAAGAATACAAAGCTTATGAAGAATGCAAAGTTAAGAAAAATATCCACAGATTTGATGAATATAAAGAAGAATAAATAATATAAAGCTTAACATGAAGAAGAATACAAAGCTTATGAAGAATGCATGATGGTTAATACAAATCAGTCTGATTCAGAGCTGAAGAGGCTAATTAATAGAAAGCTAGGCACTTATGATGAACCGTCAGACAGAGATGAAAGAGTTAGCTAAATACTTGGACCTAGATATTCTACAGAATGCCGGTAACATATACAAATATTACAAAGTACAGACTTGAATGTAGATCCCGATGAAAAAGTTCTGTTTCTTGAGTTCTTCCACCCTTTTTCATAATCTTTATTACCTATATATTGAAGGGTAGCGCGTATGCCTTGTAAGCGCTAGGTCGCGGGTTCGATCCTTTTATCCTCACCGGATAAGGTTCGTTCTATGAATGG
>NW_007391790.1:0-1243 GCF_000475195.1 Diaphorina citri | reverse complement strand
AAACAACTGCGTAAAGTCTGACGTCACAAATATTTGAACTCTTTCATTAGAACGGAAAATAAAAATTGAATTTTCGACATTTACAGTTATTTTTTCGGAGTTTTGACCTCAGATTTGGACTTTTCCCAACTTTTTATAGGAATCGACCAAATGGACCAAATGGTCGATTCCTATGTAAAAAGCCATTTATAATTTTTACCCATTTGCAACTGCTCCATTATGCCAGCTTAGTGTTGTCATCTCCATCTGGTTGATCTATTTGGATAGAGACAATCCTTCCTTGTGAAGAATAGAATAGAATTCTACAATGGCATGGTCGTCTGTCAACTAGACAACGTGAGTGACACTGATGAAAATGTCCTCAGCTCTCAATTAGTAGCTGAGGAAAAACATGATAGTCACGCCCGAAATGGACGTACAGGCAGCGAAAGATATGTCGTCTACGACTATGAAAGTCTCGGAAATGACGAAAGTTGTGAACGAATTGTAGAGAAGCTGCACTTTCACAAATGAGTTCACAACTCATCAATGCGAATAGTCGAAGTATCATGGATATCCTAATCACTTGGTGTAGTGGGCGGACTTTATGTCTGGAAGTTAATGGTTCGAGTCCAAGGCAAGTCGTTAAAATTATCTAGTTGTAGTAAGCGGGAAAGGAGATTTGTGACGAGCATTTAAGTATGCTTTATTTTATAACAAAACTAGCCGAAGTCCTTAGATCTTGCCCGGCAGTTAGTTCAAGCCTTTGATGGAGAGACGGATCGGAATGGTAATCAGATCGGTGGAAATGGTGATCTTAATGACAATGAAAACCGTCAAAACGCAGAAACACTAAAAAGAAATGCCAAAAAGCAACCTGAAAGAGAAGAATTCACCGGGCATTTTGCCCTTGTCAACAGTACTGATGGAAATGACAATCAACCAAATGACAATGAACAGAAAAATGATCATGAGAATCGTCAACTATATACAAACAGGCGAAAAGACAATGCCAAAGAAACACCTGGTATACATACGAGTAGCAAACAAGTTGATGCATTCCATGATAGTAATGATTTTATCTACCATTTAGTTCATGATTCAGAACGTACTAATGATCACAAGAAGATACGTTACAAAGAATATGAACATGGACTAGAAAACGAAAATGATCTCAATGAAAGTGTGATCTGTCAACTTGGAAACAAACATATTCATGAGACTTGTGGAAAAGAAACTGAAGTAGTGTCTAAAGAAAGCCGAA
>NW_007391789.1:0-1243 GCF_000475195.1 Diaphorina citri | reverse complement strand
TCTCTCTCTCTCTCTCTCTCTCTCTCTCTCTCTCTCTCTCTCTCTCTCTCTCTCTCTCTCTCTCTCTATCTCTCTCTCACTCTCTCTCACCTTGTTTCCACCTACGATTTCAGTATCAACTTTTTTTCTTATTTTCCTTCTTTATCCATCTCTCTTCCTCCCTCTCTTTCTGTGCAATTCTATAAACATAATATAAACATTCTATAAACCTATAAGTCCGTATATTTTATAGCTCTGTCCGTATCGAATGCTTCCAATTACAGGATCAGAAATCTGAAGTCTTATCTTTCTCTTAAAGGAGCTGCAGGCAGCTTTGACCATTGAATCGTTGATTCACTGCACACTCCTGGGCATAAGATAAATCTAGATTACCTATAATACCTACGTATGTACCTACATAGATGTATGTAGGTACTCTTATAATTACCTACCTACCTACTGCCTATATTTATGTAGGTACAATGGTACATAGTTAGGTACATACCTACTCTGATAGAATTTCTTAAGCCTAGTACACACGGTACGTTCTTACTTTTTTCCAAGAGGTTTGATAGAAGGAACTGTAACTGCTCAGGTCTTATCGTCCAGAGATCGAAGAGATAAGGAAGACAGGATAGGAGAAAATCAGCCGTTCCCAGAACAAACCTTATCTGTTTGGGATAAATTCTGCCCCCTGGTGGACATCGAACGCGCGACTTAGCGCTTTCAAGGCAGCCAGACGTCCTGCCTTCCAAACTAACTAGGTCGACAAGAACTTTAAACCACTCTGTATTAAGTAAACTTTAGTAGAACGCAGTACAAAGTTCCGGAGTTCAAATCAAGATAGAAACTTTAGTAGTTCAGACATCTCCACTAATTTCCATCAAGATAGAAATTTTAGTAGTTCAGACATCTCCATTAACTTCCATCAAGATGGAAACTTTAGTAGTTCAGACATCTCCAATTCTCCACTAATTTCCATCAAGATAGAAACTTTAGTAGTTCAGACATCTCCATTAACTTCCATCAAGATGGAAACTTTAGTAGTTCAGACATCTCCAATTCTCCACTAATTTCCATCAAGATAGAAACTTTAGTAGTTCAGACATCTCCACTAATTTCCATCAAGATGGAAACTTTAGTAGTTCAGACATCTCCACTAATTTCCATCAAGATGGAAACTTTTGTAGTTCAGACATCTCCACTAATTTCCATCAAGATAGAAACTTTAGTAGTTCAGACATCTCCACTAATTTCCATCAAG
>NW_007391788.1:0-1243 GCF_000475195.1 Diaphorina citri | reverse complement strand
AAATAGCCATCATGATTGCCAAAGAGATCGAACACTTCCGACAGATGAGAATAGAAGAAGCCGAAGTGCCCCCTACGTTTTCAAATGGAAGTAATATTGACAAATAGCCATCATGATTGCCAAAGAGATCGAACACTTCCGACAGATGAGAATAGAAGAAGCCGAAGTGCCCCCTACGTAATGGGAATATTATTGAGAAAAATATCTGTCTCAACTCTCAAACAAACAAGATCACTGCATCGTGTCTGGTGCTCCAGAATGCACCCTTTCAAGCTAATTGAAGAATGCATTAGGTGTACCTGACATCCTGGGAGTCTCAAGCCACAACGTCCTAACTAAATTACATTATCATAAACTAAGAAAACAATAGACCAAAGATTTTATGATCTTAAACAAAAGGGGTTAAAAAATATCATCCATTAGCGAAAAATTTGGACCGATTGCAATACTTTCATTACTAGTATAGCTCCGCTATACTGTAGTAATAGAAAGTAAAAACGCTTGCCAGATGACTTCACTTTTTTCCATCTTCTCTCAATTCATTGGTTCCTCGCTTTTCTAGCATAGTCATAGTTTTTCAGGTAGGAGAAGATAGGACCCCAAAGATGCCGATTTACAATTCTGTGATGATACAATTATGTTTAGTCTTCAGTTTTCTTAGTGAAAGGCTACCTTTGGCACTATCCACTCTATCCAGGAATTCAGTTTCCATAATAGGTAACATTTTAAAACATGTTCTTCTCTCAATTCATTGGTTCCTCGCTTTTCTAGCATAGTCATAGTTTTTCAGGTAGGAGAAGATAGCCCCCCAAAGATGCCGATTTATTCTGTGATGATACAATTATGATGGAGCGTTCTTACTGAAAGGCTACCTTTGGCACTATCCAGGAATTCAGTTTCCATAATAGGTAACATTTTAAAACATGTATTTTGCTCTTGGGACCAATGCAGTGGTTATTTATTTATGTGCAAACTTAGTAGTTCAGGTCAATATTAATTCTTTGCTGCTCATCGTCCGACCAAGTAACAAATCAACGTTAGCCTATTTATAAGATCCACTCCTCCATATAGGGACATGAGAAAGTAACAAGTTCCCTATGAGAAATGAACTGTCCGACTGTGATATGCTAATCTGGCATGAAGTTGTGTGCGATACCCTCAGGTCTAGCATTGAGTCTCAGGTGAGATCATCTCTGTGGCATGAGGCAAGGGTTACTGAGGCAATGGAAATTGGTATCACCTG
>NW_007391787.1:0-1243 GCF_000475195.1 Diaphorina citri | reverse complement strand
ATGGATTTCTTATGAAGTTTACTTAGGTGACAGAAAACTTCAGTTACCAATAGAATGGACTCTTGAGTGGAAGGTAATTACCAGGCGAGCATAACACCTGGTGCGTTCTCTACGATCTACCACTTAGAGCTCCATGATTAATTCTCAGATCCTTAAATTAAGGATAAAATTCCTTGCGTCGGCTGGGAATGGACCTGTGCCCTCCTATTTACCACGCGAGCGCCTTGACCACTACGCCAAAGAGGCGTTTAGAACTGAGTAGAGTGTAGCAATGCTATGGTGTGTACCTTACTGGTTGGTGGCTGTCTCAGCAGTGTTGGGACGGTTGAGTTTAGGTGGTGTTAAAAACCGGCCAGCCTGAGCATAAAAGCTTGGGATGGGTTTCTCCAACCTTTTTAGCCCCTAACAGCCTGTTAGCTTAACAGCTCTGTCAAGCCTATACAAGTCAAATGGAACTTAACAGGCCTTCTAGAAGTGGAAAAAATATTGGTGAAACCGACCATCAGTGCGTTTACTGCCTGCTTAGATAAAACAGCATAGTCGTAAACTGCTCATTTAAGAAATAATAGAAACGACTATCGAGCAAACGACCATACGATGTTTAGCAACCTCGCGTGTGGTTGTTAGCAGGAGGGACGCCTATTGATGTTACGTGCTCCTAGCTCGTTCTGAGTACACTTAGCCTTGTGAGGTTAATATTATTTGAAGTTGGTTAACATACCAACAAAAAAAGGCTCTTTAAAGCCTGACGATCTTAGTAATAAGTAAAAATTTCTGTAATTTTGAGCTTTTTGCTACCTAAAGAGTTTCTTTGAAATGCCTCTTTTTGTTTTGATGTTACGTGCTCCTAGCTCGTTCTGAGTACACTTAGCCTTGTGAGGTTAATATTATTTGGAGTTGGTTAACATACCAACAAAAAAAGGCTCTTTAAAGCCTGACGATCTTAGTAATAAGTAAAAATTTCTGTAATTTTGAGCTTTTTGCTACCTAAAGAGTTTCTTTGAAATGCCTCTTTTTGTTTTCTTGTACGTACTAGATCAAACGACCATAGGATGTTAAACAACCTCCCAAGTATGTCCACAACTTGGTTGGGAACTCTTTATCCAATGACATAGAAAACTTGTCTAAATCAGATGCACGCATATAAATCAGATTGTCCTCTTTTTTTTTTTATCGCCCTTTGAACTGAAACAATGCATTTCCGGACAAATATTTAAGTAAACTGTTTTACATATCTTGCTGA
>NW_007391786.1:0-1243 GCF_000475195.1 Diaphorina citri | reverse complement strand
TCATAAATTGCCAAGGTTTCTTAAGCACGATCGTTTCTGTACGTTTTCTAAAGGTTTCTTAATGCACCAAAGTACTAAGTAAACCATTTTCACAAGTTTTATGTTGGCTTCTAAAGTGTTTGACTTTGGAATGGTCATTTAAATAAATGAAAGTTTCTGTCACATCAAAAGTTATGTCCACACTTCAGTCTGGAATTTACACAAAGTTTGTCATAAATTGCCAAGGTTTCTTAAGCACGATCATTTCTGTACGTTTTCTAAAGGTTTCTTAATGCACCAAAGTACTAACTAAACCATTTTTACAAGTTTTATGATGTTCTCTCTAAGTGTTTGACTTTGGAATGGTCATTTAAATAAATGAAAGCAAAAGTAACAGTCTAAATCTTGGCACTAGTTCACAAGTTACCTTTTATGTTAAGTAAGGTTCTAGACTAGTTTAGGTAAAGGGTTTCATGAACACCATAATTGACTGAACGCATGACATGAGTTTTGAATTTTAAATCGGAGACCTTTGAGTATGTATGGTTCAAAAAGCCAACCTGTAGCAGTGGTTAGCTTGGTATCACCATAATTGACTGAACGCATGACATGAGTTTTGAATTTTAAATCGGAGACCTTTGAGTATGTATGGTTCAAAAAGCCAACCTGTTGCAGTGGTTAGCTTGGTATCCCCATCTTAACTTTTCGGGGAGGGTTGTCTTTTTGAGGTCGGTTTTACCTACAGATAACCTACTTTTGAGGTCGTTTTTACCTACCTGTGTTGTGTTGAGTTGTGTGTGGTGTGTGTGTGTGTGTGTGTGTGTGTGTGTGTGTACACTTGACTGACATGGCCACCTGTCCTCCCCGTACATCCCTTCAAACCTCACTATAGCATCCATCTCACCTCCATCACTAATTTATTTCTCATCTCTTTTTCTCATTATTATTATTTTTTTCTATAATTAAGCAAGGTCTACTGTATTAATTATGTATTGTACCATGTTCAACCTAGGGTTGGGACATCGAGATGAAAACATCGATGTTCGATACATCGATGTTTTTAAACTTCGATATATCGAGTATCCGATGTATCGTAATCAAAAACATCGATGTTCGATATTATCGGGATTTCGATGTTTTTCGGATTTTCGGTATTATAGCTTAGGGATAGGGATCCACTCAATAGCTCAATACCTACACAGTCTATACAGTATGTCTCAAAAGTCCTTGTTTAATTTAAACCTTCATAGTTTAAAAAGAATTA
>NW_007391785.1:0-1243 GCF_000475195.1 Diaphorina citri | reverse complement strand
CTGGTTAGCTTGGAAGGTATCGCATCTGTCTTTTAAGCGCTAGGCCGAGGGTTCGATTCCCGCCCGGGGAAAATGTTATCCTGAACAGATAATGTACGTTCTCCGAACGGTTGGCTTTCTCCTATCCTGTCTTCCTTTTCTCTTCGATTTCGGGACGATAAGACCTTAGCTGTTACCTACAGTTCCCTCTGTCAAATCTTTCGGACTTAAACTTCTAGTTACCTAGTGTTAGGAACTGCTATTTAATTAAGTGTATGAAAATAAAATTTAACTCAAGTTTAACTTGAATAACAATATTTTGAAGTTAAACTTAAGATAGGGAATGAGCTACCTTAAACTTATTAAAATTCTAGTTACCTAGAGTTAGGAACTGCTATTTAATTAAGTACTACTTATAAAGTATAAAATGTCTGAAACGGTATAACAAATCTCGACTGTTGGACTTCGCAGACCTCAGAGAGATTTCATTCAGACAGACAACTCAGACAAGTGACACCAAGCAGTCAAGTGAGCCATTGTCTTTTGTGTTGGCGATAATTTCCATTGAACTTACTGTGGCATTGTCTTTTTGTTATAACTCTTTATTTCTTGGTTTTGATATTCACAATGTCATTATTACAGACTTCATAGTCAATATTAAAGACTTATGGGTACAAATAAAATTCAACTTTTGTTTTCAAGTACTTATACCTCTTATCGTCCCGCACAACTCAGACAAGTGACACCAAGCAGTCAAGTGAGCCATTGTCTTTTGTGTTGGCGATAATTTCCATTGAACTTACTGTGGCATTGTATTTTTGTTATAACTCTTTATTTCTTGGTTTTGATATTCACAATGTCATTATTACAGATTTCATAGTCAATATTAAAATTAAAGTCTTATGGGTACAAATAAAATTCAACTTTTGTTTTTAAGTACTTATACCTCTTATCGTCCCGAAAGCGAAGAACGAAGGAAGATAGGGTAGGAAAAAGCCAGCCGTGCCGAGAACGTACCTTATCCTTTCAGGATAAAATCCGCCCAAGCGGGAATCGAAACCACAGCCTAGCGCTTACAAGGGAGATGCACTACCAATCAAGCTAACTAGAGAAGAACACTCAGTTTCATGAGATTCGGATATAGACCATCCGGAGATGTCCTACACCTGAGCGCGAGCGCCCTTAGAGTAGAATCCATGGCTTTCATCATGGGACTTACTCTGCCCTGCGTGCTATCGCACGATCTTTTTCTACCGCCATGGAA
>NW_007391784.1:0-1243 GCF_000475195.1 Diaphorina citri | reverse complement strand
TAATTTTTCTCCTTTACTGGACTCAAATTTTCTCTTTTACTGGACTCAAATTTTCTCTTTTACTGGACTCAAATTTTCTCCTTTACTGGGCTCAAATTTTCTCCTTTACTGGGCTTAAATTTTCTCCTTTACTGGGCTCAAATTTTCTCCTTTACTGGGTTTAAATTTCCTCCTTACTAGGCTCAAATTTTCTTCTTTACTGGACTCAAATTTTCTCCTTTACTGAGCTCAAATTTCCTCCTTACTAGGCTCAAATTTTCTCCTTTACTGTGCTCAATTTTTCTCTTTTACTGGGCTCAAATTTCCTCCTTACTAGGCTCAAATTTTCTCCTTTACTGGACTCAAATTTTCTCTTTTACTGGATTCAAATTTTCTCCTTTACTGGGCTAAAATTTTCTCCTTTACTGGTCTCAAATTTTCTCCTTTACTGGGCTCAATTTTTCTCCTTTACTGTAGCAAGGCCCAAAAATTTGGAGCATCCCCCCAAGTACATCACTGTTTGGACTCTCACTCCCGCCCCCTCGACAAAATCCTGTATACGGCCCTGCCCCTAGATTCAGTGGCGAATCCCCTAGGCTCTCTCATAGACTATGCCAAAGTCTTAACTCGGATCAAGTTGGGAAACCTTTCGCGCCCATTCGTCAATGTTCGGGGTGGTGATATTGATTAGCCGAAGTTGAACTGTATTATCCTAGTCTAGCTTGGAGCTTCTTCAGTGAACTCGGCCTTGAGGTTAAACGCAGTCCTTTTCCATCACTTGGGAAGTGGTTGAATACGACAAAAATGCCGTTTATTCTAGTAGTTTTGGGTGGAATCCTCTTGTGCCATAGTGATGGTCAGTCCCAAGATGGGTAGGATAAAACCTAAAACTCATTATGTACAGACATAATTAGGTTTTATCTGAGTATTCTGAATACCTACATATAAAACGGCTTTTATGCCCATAGGTGATAATGGTGGCATACGAGTTATTGACAAAAGAAGTTCTACTACCCTTGTAACTGCTTCTTTGTTTTCTTTTTTCTATACCCTTTTGTAATTTTCTACTTCATGTTGGGCAGAATAATGGAAGTAAACTATCACACTTGGTGTAGGATTCCAAAGGAAACCACCCCAATTTCAAAACTTTCTCTCTTTATATACGAGGCTTAGGATGGTAAAAGTTACTCAA
Organism: Diaphorina citri; assembly: GCF_000475195.1. Taxonomy (NCBI): domain Eukaryota; kingdom Metazoa; phylum Arthropoda; class Insecta; order Hemiptera; family Psyllidae; genus Diaphorina; species Diaphorina citri. The sequence continues at coordinate 72 of NW_007391784.1, read as the reverse complement.
GAGGTAAAAGTGACGTCATGCAGGGTGTTTCCCCACATTGATTTCCATGACTCCTCTCTGACCTTTTCTTCT
>NW_007391783.1:0-1243 GCF_000475195.1 Diaphorina citri | reverse complement strand
TTCGTTCCCTATGAAGCTATCACACTCACTGGCTCTCACATTTGTCATCCTTTCTTTTCCAGATCCCTATCTCACATCCCTTCTCTTTCTTTTAGTTTTCTCGTTTTTTCTCTATGTACCCATGTTCCTATAATGTTCAACTTTTCACTGTTTCATTGTCTTTACTGAAGAATAGATTGGAAATGGGAGATCTACAGTTTGACCTGATTCCTTAGTAGTAATAAAGTTCGAGTTTCTTGAGGAACATGGAATACAAATATTTGAGTCATTTGAAGAAGGAGAATCCTGAGAAGAAGAAAATTTTGAACTGTTGATGCCACCTTTTGGGCGGAACTTTGGACGACTTCCGATTAGCAATAATCTCTTTTCTGCCTGTTCCCAAGACCAACACATTTAAAAGCTTCTAGAAATCTCTTAAAGATCCTGCAAGGGCTTGAGGCTCCAGGAACATCCAATATAATATATTACCTCTGTCCAATAGATCCTAGATTTAACATCAAAACAGTTTTGTTGATCAAAAATGACATATGTGGGTTTGTAGGTATCCACCATTCACTACCTAAACCTGCTATGCTCTAAGAAAATTGAAATTTGAGAAAATCATCACCATAAAAAACAACAGCTCAGTAACCGATGCCTTTTGAACCAGTTTAACCAGCAGGGGTGGAAAGGGTTAGGTCAACTCATTTGTCATCCTTTCTTTTCCAGATCCCTATCTCACATCCCTTCTCTTTCTTTTAGTTTTCTCGTTTTTTCTCTATGTACCCATGTTCCTATAATGTTCAACTTTTCACTGTTTCATTGTCTTTGTTAGCCTTTCTCCTTCAGTCCTCTTTACCTCGTTGCTTGGAATATCCATATCCTTCCCTTCTATCTTCACATCTTTTTATAGCTCTTCTCCATTCCTGTGATACCTCAACTTTAACTAGTGAGATTCACCACCCTCTTTTTCAGCTTCCTTCCCTAATCGCATTTCTTTTGTTGACTCTAGCAGTATCGTGTGCTTTTTCCTTTTCTCTGTTCCTTCTTGTCGAGTCCATCTTTCATCTTCCCCCTACGCCATCTTGATGTTACACCATTCTGTACTCCTTTCGACTTTTTCCACTTTTCCTTTATCTTCTATTCTTCCTCTCCGTTCTCTCCCTTTCTTTCCATTGTTGAGATGAAGATGCTCCAACACTCTTGACTTAATTGATGCTTTCAAATTGTATTGTACGGGTTTGGAAAATATTTAGACTTTCTG
>NW_007391782.1:0-1243 GCF_000475195.1 Diaphorina citri | reverse complement strand
AAACCTAAGCTCAGGGAGTCAGGGACACTTCTGAGTAAGTTCTGAGTTCTGCAGAGAAATGTGATAGAAGTTCTCCCGTCTTTACTCAGCTCGCTCAAACTCTCCAGATATATTCGATAATTTATTTTCCCATCACAATAAGTACCTATAACTATCGTAACATATAGTAACATTCCTCTCATCATTCCATTCATAAATCTTGTAACTTGGTAGTTTTCCAACCAAGTGCACGGCAACACACCTCCACAGTCCACACAGGTGCTTAGCATTACCGACAACAAGTAACATTCCTCTCATCATTCCATTCATAAATCTTGTAACTTGGTAGTTTTCCAACCAAGTGCATACGGCAACACACCTCCACACAGGTGCTTAGCATTACCGACATCAGACTACCAGTAATGACTCATTGCTTACAGAGTAAGGCCAGCCACTCACTATCATTGCTTACAGAGTAAGGCCAGCCACTCACTATCAGGTAGATCTGACACGTACATGGTACACCTGAGCAGGTCTACCTGATAGTGTGTGTGTGCTCGTGCTCATCACATATCAGGTAGACCTGACAGGCGGACGTTTTTAGCCGTGCCTGTCAGGTCTACCTGATGTTTGAAGCGTCTGTCTGTTATGGTGTGAAAAAGGTTTGTTACGTTTGTTTTCATCGCTTGTGTCCTGTGTTGTATTCTGTTCAACTTTGTTTGAAGCGTCTGTCTGTTATGGTGTGAAAAAGGTTTGTTACGTTTGTTTTCATCGCTTGTGTCCTGTGTTGTATTCTGTTCAACTTTAATGATTTTAGGTGTGCATGGTTATTCACTGTGTACTTACTTTTAAGGATTTCTTAGTACTTAGTAGGTCAATGAATTCCCACTTCAACTTTGATGATTTTAGGTGTGCATGGTTATTCACTGTGTACTTACTTTTAAGGATTTTTTAGTAGGTCAATGAATTCCCACATACCCTTTTATAAGGCCAATATATATATCAAAAAAAAATCAAACCTCATCATACACAATTTGAAATGAAAATATTCTATTTTCTAACACAAAAAAAGCCACAAAATTATGGAGTTATTCCTTCATCGCAATGAAAAATATGGAACTGAATCATTTGAAAGCCCTCTCCGCTCTCCGTCTCCGCACTGGAGGTACCAGATAGGTATTGTATATATGATGAGAAAGGAGAGGACTCGGAAGTACATACCTCGAGGTAAGTAAGCAAGTGAACTATGGAAAGACGTCAAAAA
>NW_007391781.1:0-1244 GCF_000475195.1 Diaphorina citri | reverse complement strand
GGGGCCTTTCCTTTTTGCCTGTTTTTGGATTTATTGAACCATCATCATCTTCATCCTCAGGCAATGTTGTGCCAGGTTCATTTAGTCTCTCCTTTTTGCCTGATTTTGGATCTATTGGACCATCAAGCTCTTCATCTTCAGGCGATGTTGTGGCATGTTTGTTGGGCTTTTCCTTTTTGCCTATTTTTGGATCTATTGGACCATCATCATCTTCATCTTCAGGCGATGTTGTGGCATGTTTGTCGGGCTTTTCCTTTTTGCCTGTTTTTGGATTTATTGGACCATCATCATCTTCATCCTCAGGCAATGTTTTTCCAGGTTTGTGGGGCCTTTCCTTTTTGCCTCTTTTTGGATTTATTGAACCATCAGCATCTTCACCCTCAGGCAATGTTGTGCCAGGTTTGTTTAGTCTCTCTTTTTTGCCTGATTTTGGATCTATTGGACCATCATCATCTTCATCCTTAGGCAATGTTTTTAGTGGGGCTTTTCCTTTTTGCCTGATTTTGGATCTATTGGACCATCATCCCCTTCATCTTCGGGCAATGTTGTGCCAGGTTTGTTTAGTCTTTCCTTTTTGCCTGTTTTTGGATCTATTGGACCATCACCATCATCTTCTGGCGATGTTGTGACATGTTTATTGGGCTTTTCCTTTTTGCCTGTTTTTGGATCTATTGGACCATCATCCTCTTCATCTTCAATCGGTGTTGTGCCAGGCTTGTGGGGCCTTTCCTTTTTGCCTGTTTTTGGATTTATTGAACCATCATCATCTTCATCCTCAGGCAATGTTGTGCCAGGTTTGTTTAGTCTCTCTTTTTTGCCTGATATTGGATCTATTGGACCATCATCCTCTTCATCTTCTGGCAATGTTGTACCAGGTTTGTTTAGTCTTTCCTTTTTGCCTGTATTTGGATCTATTGGACCATCATCATCTTCATGTTCTGGCGATGTTGCGGCATGTTTATTGGGCTTTTTCTTTTTGCCTGTTTTTGGATCTATTGGACCATCAAGCTCTTCATCGTCAATCGGTGTTGTGCCACGTTTGTGGGGCCTTTCCTTTTTGCCTGTTTTTGGGTCTATTGGACCATCATCATCTTCATCTTCAGGCAATGTTTTTCCAAGATTTTCCTTTTTGCCTTTTTTTGGATCTATTTGACCATCATCCTCTTCATCTTTAGGCAATGCTGTGCCAGGTTTGTTTAGTCTCTCCTTTTTGCCTGTATTTGGATCTATTGGACCATCATCAT
>NW_007391780.1:0-1244 GCF_000475195.1 Diaphorina citri | reverse complement strand
AAAAAACTATCAAGTTTCCTAGACATGTCAAGAGACACAATAGACGAGAAGATAATGTAGAAAACATACAAATGGTGTATTTTATGTCTGCTTCAAGAGTAGACTTCAACCCCCATTAATTTCTTACAAAAGAGAGGGTGGACAGTGAGATATGTGCCGGAAAAACGGATGGTCTGTCGCTTTGAATCTGTTAAATGAAGTGGGACTGATCCCTGATGTCTATCAAGGCTTGGAAGTTGTAAGGCCTCTTTAGAGAAGTTTAATGGGCACGGCCCCCGTCAGTTTTTCATGGTATTAGACAAGCCGCTAAGCCTATTGATACCTACTATACAGATATTATTGTACAGCAGGTACGTGGTACTAACAAATTCACATTCTCTTGATCCCTGATGTCTATCAAGGCTTGGAAGTTGTAAGGCCTCTTAAGTTTAATGGACATGGCCCCCGTCAGTTTTTCATGGTATTAGACAAGCGGCTAAGCCTATTGATACCTACTATACAGAGAGGAGTATTATTGTACAGCAGGTACGTGGTACTAACTAATTCACATTCTTGAAGTTTAAGGTGATCCCTGATGTCTATCAAGGCTTGGAAGTTGTAAGGCCTCTTAAGTTTAATGGACATGGCCCCCGTCAGTTTTTCATGGTATTAGAGAAGCGGCTAAGACTATTGATACCTACTATACAGAGAGGAGTATTATTGTACAGCAGGTACGTGGTACTAACAAATTCACATTCTTGAAGTTTAAGGATTTGAAGAGAGATGTACTTCAACTCATGGCAGACTTTTGGCGTCATGTGATGAACTCTATATAGTATGCAGCTTCATAAGATTTTCTCATTTTCAGTGGAAGGAGCTACCGAACAAAAATTTGAAATATTCGTCGCTCTCTCTCTTTCTTTCTTTGTGTACTTCAGTAAAATTTACATTAAACAAATTTCTCTCTCTCGCTCTCTCTCTCTCTCCATGTGTCTGTTCATTATCAACATAATTACACAAACATATCTCAGGCATAATGCCCTGTACAGTAGCCTCTCATGACCTCCTAAACATTATCATCTTGACTAATGCCTAATACACACCGGTAACATTTTCAACAGGGAAATTGTTTCTCAAGTGTCTAGAAATTGTTTCTCACCAATCCAGAAATTGTTTCTCACCAATCCAGAATTTCAGAAATGTTCTTGAAACAATTCAGCAACAATCTAGCAATTTTTTATTCTCCAGACTAATATCTGAAACAT
>NW_007391779.1:0-1244 GCF_000475195.1 Diaphorina citri | reverse complement strand
TCAAAATTTTAAAATACGCCGCGGGAATTTTCAAAAAAAAAAATGTTAATTTAAAAATATTACCTGAGGAGGAAATTCCTGTACTGAGCTTGAGCTAGTTATTTACAATATTTTCCTGTATTTTTTCAGCTACAACTATCTAGCACCTATTTTAAAACCTTTTTGAACCATTTTTTCCATAGAACCTCAACAATTGGTGTCGCGATAGCCTACGTGTAAACACGTCCTTACGACGTTTTCTCTTTGGTTGTAGTTATGTGGGAGATTTTGAAATTATGAAGACGAAAAGAAGAGGAAAGGAAGACGTTTGACGTTCCCAAGACGAAATAAGACGTTCCAAGTTTTCCAAGTTGAGCTTTTACATTTTTCCAGATAGACATGTAAATTCTTAAGAAAATAAGTTTAAAGTTCCTAAGGGGAGTGTTCCCACACATGTTTATTGTTCTACAAGTACAGAATAAATGTTGGTGATTATAAATTGTACAAGACAAGAATCTGTTTTCGAGTTTTCCTGATTCAGATAAGTTTCATAAGGGGAGTGTTTCCCACAATTGGTCTCAAACTATATAACTTGGTGTTTTGCTGAGACATGAATCCATTAACGTAAGTACCTAAACAGATTATGGTGATGGTAGCTTTGACAGAACTAAAGTTTCTCACCCTTTATTGTGAGCTAAACTATCCCACACTATTTGACATGGGTTGGCAACTCTCCAATCCAGGTCCTTGGGTTAGGAATCTGACCATTCCACTAAAATGTAGATGGGATTGTAATTCAACTCCATCTGGGCAGTTGCAGCCGACTAACTTTTCCCAGGGTGATGTTAATGCTAGGCAGTGGCGTAGCATGGTCTAAATTCAAGTGTAGGGCGTGTAGCGCTCATGCACAGGTCTACCAAGTCCCATCACAGTACATGCCAATAATATTTATGGGCACTAGAGTGAACTTTTGAGTTGTATGGCCGCCATACATACACGCTACGCCACTGCAGCATATACAGGTAGCTTGGCACTGAATGGAGGGTAAAACCCAGATCATGAGAAGAGCTCAGTTGTTACCTCTCTACTGAAGGGAATATTTTAATTCCTAGTAAAATAATAAATAATTAGAATAATCATTTTTCGAATTGTTTGTTTCAGAAACGTCAAGAACATCAAGAAGCTTTGTGAACAAGAATTGAGCTCCGGTTCAAAAACGTCTTGGCATGACCAGTACAAAGACAGTGCATGGATATTTGTAGGAG
>NW_007391778.1:0-1244 GCF_000475195.1 Diaphorina citri | reverse complement strand
GCCCCGGGCGGGAATCGAACCCGCGGCCTAGCGCTTACAAGGCAGACGCACTACCAACTAAGCCAACTAGGCTGGCCTAAGTACGTAGAAATGTTCATATTTATCTTGGGCTAGCCACTCACTATAAGGTATACCTGACACCTGATAGTGTATACCTGACACCTGATAGTGTATACCTGACACCTGATAGTGTAGGGCTGACCTTAGGCGCCTACCCTCTGTTTTCGGTGACTAATATCTATTCTTTCAATATTGTTATTTTCGAAGCCAATCGGGCTTCCACTTTCGTTTATATGGTCCAAATAAAGGTCCATGCCAAATTTGGTGCTTTCCTGACGAAATGCAGCTTTTTTGACGTTAGGCCACCGACTATTTTCGAAGCCAATCGGGGGGCTTCCACTTTCATTTTTTGTCATTTCTGTGATGTTAAAATTTAGAATTTCATTATCCTTTTGTTTCTCATTATATTAGTTTATCAGTTACTATTTTTATTTTCTGTATAGGATGTTATTATTTGATTTATTTATGTAAAGTTATTTGTTGGTTTCTTGGTTCCAATTTCCAATGTAAAGACTAAAGATTAGTTGTTATTATGCAAAGTCCATAGAAGCTATTATTTTGTTCTTATGTACAATACAATCACTCTGTTTAAATGTTACTATTAGACCTTTCTCATTTGTTGGTTTCTTGGTTCCAATTTCCAATGTAAAGACTAAAGATTAGTTGTTATTATGCAAAGTCCATAGAAGCTATTATATTTGTTGGTTTCTTGGTTCCAATTTCCAATGTAAAGACTAAAGATTAGTTGTTACTATGCAAAGTCCATAGAAGCTATTATTTTTTTCTTATGTACAATACAATCACTCTGTTTAAATGTTACTATTAGACCTTTCTGTAATGAGGTTAGATTTGTTATTAGAAGTTAAGAATAGAATATACCTTGTTTATACTGCCAGAATGAGACTGAAAAGTCCCGTGACTAAAAAGTCCCGCAGTCTAAACATTAAAATGCATACGTATTTCTGGAAATTTTCGGAAACAGAACGGATCCCGATGGAGTTATTATTATTATTATTTTTTTTTTTAACATTTACATCTCTTTATTTCATATACTAATATAGATAGGTACATAGATAGATAGGTACCTAACAAATTTTGAAACACAATATTAGAGAAATAAGGAGACGTTACCCCTTGTCTAAACCTCAATACATAATGTATTGAGGTTGTGTCGACCAAGGGGG
>NW_007391777.1:7981-11209 GCF_000475195.1 Diaphorina citri | reverse complement strand
TGTCAAATCGCAGAAGAATACACCAGGATTCAACAAAGCTTTAGATGCAGATGATAGTGACACTAGTGTAGACAGTCATAGTATAACTGCTAGCTTTGAAATAAAAGAAGCTTTGCCTGACTGTGGAAAAGATGAAAAGGAAACTAATGGTGCAAATGAAGAACTTGACGAAACTATTCTTCTATTGTTGTCAAATCGCAGAAGAATACACCAGGATTCAACAAAGCTTTAGATGCAGATGATAGTGACACTAGTGTAGACAGTCACAGTATAACTGCTAGCTTTGAAATAAAAGAAGCTTTGCCTGACTGTGGAAAAGATGAAGAGGAAACTAATGGTACAAATGAAGAACTTGACGAAACTATCCTAGCTTTGAAATAAAAGAAGCTTTGCCTGACTGTGGAAAAGATGAAAAGGAAACTAATGGTGCAAATGAAGAACTTGACGAAACTATCAGTATCAGCATTGAAACAGAAGAACAAAACAAATTAGTTGGGGTAGATTTAAAAGAAACAAATGAGTCAAAGCAAGAGTCATGTAACCCTGTTGAAAATGTTTTTGAAAGAAATGAGACATTACATAATACTGACTTGACATCAATAAATTTCAAGACTGAAAATATTAACTTCGATTCCCAAAAAGAACAAGAAGAATCTGCTCCATTAGAAGAATCAAATTCGACAGAGAATTGTTTACAAGACAACCTAAACAAAGAGCTAAATTTAAAGGATTCTATACTGACTTGACATCAATAAATTTCAAGACTGAAAATATTAACTTCGATTCCCAAAAAGAACAAGAAGAATCTGCTCCATTAGAAGATTCAAATTCGACAGAGAATTGTTTACAAGACAACCTAAACAAAGAGCTAAATTTAAAGGATTCCAAAAGAAGAATCTCGGACGATCATACAACAGCGACTTCAATGTGTCTGAGTGAAAACAGTGACGAATCCAAATGTGAAATAGATGACATTGTTAGGGAAAAGAGCACTGAACAATCTGAGAAAGAGTTAAAAGAAACGACCGAGGACTCAGAAACTGAATCCAATAACCAAGAAACAAAACTAACTGAAGACAAAGAGCTAAATTTAAAGGATTCCAAAAGAAGAATCTCGGACGATCATACAACAGCGACTTCAATGTGTCTGAGTGAAAACAGTGACAAATCCAAATGTGAAATAGAACAATCTGAGAAAGAGTTAAAAGAAACGACCGAGGACTCAAAAACTGAATCCAATAACCAAGAAACAAAACTAACTGAAGAAGAGTTGTTAATAAATAACGACGTCAGTGAGGTAGAGCAATCAGTTACTACAATAGATACTGACCTCTTGCACACCGAAGTGCATAAAGAAAACGAATCTGAGAGGACAAAATCAAACCTAGAAGAAGAGGAAGAAGAAGAAGAATCGGAAAGTGAAGAAGAATCCGAAGAAGACGACACTGACGAAAATAAAGAAGAGGTGAAAGATAATTTGGAAGATTCAAAGTTAGTGAAAGATCCCGGAACAACAGATGTAACACAAAACATGGAAGAGGATGTAGCATCTGTTGAGCCGAAGAAGAAAGTCAAAAAGTTCGTACGCTTTGCATTGATACACAACACATATCACGGAAGTGACACAGAAAGTGAAGAGGAAGAAGAGGAGGATGATGATGATGACGATGAAGAGGAAGAATCAGAAGAAGAGGAGGAGGAAGAAGAAGGAGAACAAGAGGTAAAAGAAGAAGCTACTGCAAGTAAAATGGAAGATGACAAACCTGTTGACAATGTACAAGTACCCAAACCTGTAGACATTGTACAAGAACCTGAAGTGCCCAATCTTGAGACTGTTGAACCCATCATTGCCGAAACTGAAACTCAGACTGATCCGTAAGTAAATTTAAGTTTTGAAATAGGTAAATTAGAAACCAATCTCATGCTTCTAATATAAATAATAGAACCAATCTACTAACAAAAGGTAACTTTAAATTTTCTATTCAAGGCCCTATTAATTTGTATACTTTGTGACCTTTCGAAGTAGCCATGTGAGGAAAATTAGTGTTTTGACCGTTCATATTTGGAAGTCTTTCAATATTTCTTCCAAGCGAACAATAACAATAAAATCGAACGGAAAGAAACTGATGAATAATTAAAAACAATAAAAAGAATTTCTATATGCGAAATGTATGGATTTTTCATGTATAATTTAAATATGAAAATACGTATTTGAATACTTCTAAAAATAGAACAATAAACTAATATATTTTCGCTACTATCTAATAAATTTCAGAATTGAAGTGACATAACGAAGTTAAAATGGTATGAGGCGAGTTTAAGTATCATTATTTTATCACACATAAAAAATTGAAAATGTCATAGGTACCTACCTATTTAGTGTTTTGAAAGATTGGAATTACCGTATGTACCAAATCTGTGGTCGGAAATTCATTAAGAAACGATGTTCTTAGTGCAGAGAATGTTTTGTAGGCTTGTAAATACTAAAACAATATTATTGACATCAAAATGGCATGCTCTAAAAGTCTGATATCAAAGGCACAAACGATCAGTAAATTTTTAGCGTGGTATGTAACTTGACTAAGTTCTCTGCTGACACTTCCCAATTCCATATACGTACCTATTCACAAGTAGTTTGTTGATATTTTCTATGTCCGTGATGCAAACAAATATTGGTAGGCTGGCAGACAAACATTATGGGTCTTAAAGTTAATCCCATGATATGATGAATTTTTGTAAAACCGGCATTACCGGAAAATCCATTACCCCATGACCACCATGTTGAGATTCTACATTTTCATTTCTGCTCGTAACGTGTGGGAATTTTATTAAGGTAACGCTGCGGTGATGTATAAAACGAGTGAGTGCAAGAGACATGGAAACAGAGATATATTTCTCGATTGTTGTAGGTTTGTAACTAGGAATCTTAATGTTTTATTTTTTTTAGAAGTAACTTCCAAAGAAGTCAAAAATATCCCATCTATATGATCTCCGCCACATAGTATGTAAGTAAATAGTGATAATTGTTAATATAGTACAGTACGAAAATAGATTCCAGCGTACGGTTTAAATTGCATACCGGTTCTCGAGACTAATACTGTGCGACTCCAATATAAGGTACCAACTACTAACGTCGCGTTCTCGGGTATTCCTGTAATCCGGGTCTTATGGACAGATGCGAGCTTTTGATGTACTCTCACATTTAAAATGTCAGACTATAGTCTATTA
>NW_007391777.1:0-4550 GCF_000475195.1 Diaphorina citri | reverse complement strand
TATGGATGGGTTGACTATAGATTGTATCGATAAATAACCATGTCTTTCTGGCTTCTGTGTTATATAGGTAGGATTTGATGAATTAATACATCTATAGAACTTTATGGGAAAATTTTTTATCGCTTTACAAGACAAAGGGGATAGCTTTAATAAAATGATTTCGGCGGTCTATTTATCGGGTCAGTTTTACACTGCGAAGAATGTAACGCTTCACGGTTGGCATAGAGGCAAATGTCTGATTCCAATTTAAAGATACGAGGGATTCATGGGCAGAACAACACCTCGGTAACTCGGTTACGAGAACAAGTCTTTGTACATTAAGTTAATCTTTTACATTAACATTTTATTAACGAAAATCAGACTTTACAATGTGTTTCATACATGTATACTCACGGGCTTAGTAACAAGTACGAAGTATAACGTTACTCCCACCCTACGTTTAACTATTTATTTAAGTCTGGATGAAGGGTAAACAAAAGCTATAAACCAGCCACGGAATAGATACCATTAACGTGAGTTACAGCCGAAGTTCAACTGCCTTTAGCTTAACGGATGCCAGGTTAAATATGAGTCCATCTCCAGATGGGCGGATAGAAGAAAAGGAAATAAAGGTAATAATTTACTGGGAGGTAGAAAAGTAATAAGTGATTTAATTTGTAATGTATCAACTTCCTCTGTTTGCTGAGTTTGCTCGTAAGCTGTTACAACGTATTTAGTTAGTCAGACATGTTTTATGGGATCCCATTTTATACTAAAGGGGCGGATCACATATATTAAACAAGTTTATTATTTATAGATCCGCGGGGTTGCCCGACGACTATAATAAGTAAACTTCTCGCATTAAGTCACTATCTCGTACATCCCTAGTAGGTATTACATTATTCTGTGGGTAACGGTATGCTATTTGGGTTGCATACCTATCTTGAAATATTACATCAATCATATTCTTGTTCGGCATTTCTCTAAAGAGTTGACAACACGGAGAGGATAGAGGAGTTTAGACTTTAGACTGATGAAATGGGTAGTTACTGTAGGTACCTAAGTATTAATTGATTTCCCTATGTGAACCTCAGCCGCCACGCCAACTGTATTTTTGTAGTTTTCCAAAATTAATTTCGAAAGAAAAAGAAAGAAGAATAAGACAAGATACAAAAGATGAACTCGATGACGTAGGTGTAAATCAACTTGAAATTTATGTCTCTCTCTCTCGCTCTCTTCCTCTTCCTCTCTCTCACACAATCTCTTTCTCTCCTCCGTCTCGAATGTATCTTGCGTTTTGGAAATAGATTCTCGACCGTGTCTCACAATTTTTAGTTCTCGAATTCAGACTAGAGTGCCAACAACTTGGATCCCGGAATACGAAGGCCTGTGTCTCTAGAGACAGAAAATTGTACGGAAGCGTGTGACACCGTGCGTGTGACTAAACATAACGTACAGCTCGTAAATTCATACCCGATATCAATCAAAATCATACTTACACGATCTCGTTCATACGACCAGGACACGGAAAGTCATCCGCGCTCTAAACATCAACAATTCAACACCTCTTATTTCATCTCTGTTAGGACGTGCTTCGTGAAACCGTATACTCGCTTGTGAACGTAAATTTTCAACTCTTCAAGTCATATAACTTATGGTACAGATAAATAATAGCACAAACAACGTGTTGGTGTAAAAAATTAAAATTTAAGCATTCCGGAAATGTTGCTTCATGTGTATGAGTGCGTTAGAACAAAAATACCATTTCGAATAAACTTCCGCAATCCACAGGATTTCCATTTAACGCAGTAGGCATTATTAGAGCATTGTTTTTATGCACATAAAAAAAGCGTACACTAATTTGAATTTGTTTACTATTCAGTAAATCATATCTAGAAAAAAAATGTAAACAAAATGTGTGTGTATTTAACTGTCCATGTTATGGACGGCCGTTATGAATTGAATTTCTAGTGAAATTGAAAGCAATGGTTATTCGTTATTCCCATTGGAAGAGTTTTACACTCAACTGATTTATTTGATTGAGGAAGAAAATTTTATAAAAATAGGAACAGTAGGGCTGTTGAATAATATTTGAATTTGCTCGAATTGCATAGGAATGCAGAATACCTGCCTAATACCTACTTACATACTCCTCAAAAAATATTTACACGAACAGCCATAGCCATTTTAATGTTAAGTGGGTCATAATTGAGACAAAAATGTATTTATTCCACCTCTTTGAGTGGAATGAGATAGATAATTTAGGTTGGTAGGTATTACAAATAAAAGTTGAAGCTTAGAGAAACAAACGAGTAAAAGCAATAACTATTAAATTTTAATTTTCCGTAACTACTAATTTCCGTTTTCTTAAGTAAAAACTCTCATTATTAACTTGTTCCTCCAGCTTTGAAAATTTCCAAATGTTACTTTAATAGTCTACAGTGCAAACAAATTTATTGGTGTGTTATAGACAATTATTGGACTTCAGAAACAGTATTAAAAAGTTCAAGTGCCTTCAGGACTACTCCTGAAGAAGGAGAAAGTTTACGGCTTGAACTAATAATGTGTCTTTTTCGAAAATAATTGGTGTGAAAATAAATTCCAAGTGAAAATAAACTTTCAAACTATTGAAAGTATAAAATGTTCAATTTTTTAAAGAAAAAAGGCAAAGAAAAATCGAACTTTTTTGATAATAAAATTGTGTCTACACCAAAGTCGTCTAAAATATTTCGAAAGTTTGTACAATCTGACAGTGGCATGGGACAAAGTAATAGCTCGGATAAACCAACCAATAAGAAAAGTTTGAACAAAAGTGAAAGTAAAGATGAAGAATATAATACCGCGCCAAACTCACCGGAAACAGAGAAATGTAATTTACTAGCTGACAGTTTCTTGGCCATTGATGATGATTCTGAACTTGGCTCTTCTGATTCTTTGTTACAGAATAAAAATCAAGTCCAGAACAAACCTGATTCACCTAGTCCAAGTACATCCAATGGTTCAAAACCATCTCAGTCTGCAAAACCATCAGCTCTACTGAAAAATACTCCAGATGCATTCTACAATAAAAAGATAAATAACGCGAATAAAAAAGATGCTTTGAAAGCTCAAATAAATGGATCTCAAAGTGAAAATACCCCAAATAATAATTCTGACGAGAGTCAAGTGAATTATAATAATGTCCAACATAATGCAAGTAGTATTAGAAGGAATAGTGATACGATAAAACAAGTGAGTCCAAATAATACAAGTCATAACATAACAAGATTAAATAAACAAAATTCGGCAGACTCAATACAAAATAACAGTGGTAATAATTCCAAGCTAATTAAAAACGGTATCTTTAATAACGACACAGTAATTTACAATGTAGACGACAGTATAAATGATCAAACAAGTGTTAAAAGTAATATCAATAAACCTTTATTCGACCATAAACCATTGGACAAAAACGGCTGTGTTATTATAAATACTTACAGCAACAATAGTATTACTCATCCAGTTTTCGAGGAAGAAAGAAATTACCAAGTACGCAACGTTTCTGATAATCCTGCGAAACAAATACACAATAGCATATCCAGGAATGAAAGTGTAGAAAGTGTAAGTGAATCAGCTTCTATTGTTGTCAAATCGCAGAAGAATACACCAGGATTCAACAAAGCTTTAGATGCAGATGATAGTGACACTAGTGTAGACAGTCACAGTATAACTGCTAGCTTTGAAATAAAAGAAGCTTTGCCTGACTGTGGAAAAGATGAAGAGGAAACTAATGGTACAAATGAAGAACTTGACGAAACTATCAGTATCAGCATTGAAACAGAAGAACAAAACAATTTAGTTGGGGTAGATTTAAAAGAAACAAATGAGTCAAAGCAAGAGTCATGTAACCCTGTTGAAAATGTTTTTGAAAGAAATGAGACATTACATAATACTGACTTGACATCAATAAATTTCAAGACTGAAAATATTAACTTCGATTCCCAAAAAGAACAAGAAGAATCTGCTCCATTAGAAGAATCAAATTCGACAGAGAATTGTTTACAAGACAACCTAAACAAAGAGCTAAATTTAAAGGATTCCAAAAGAAGAATCTCGGACGATCATACAACAGCGACTTCAATGTGTCTGAGTGAAAACAGTGACGAATCCAAATGTGAAATAGAACAATCTGAGAAAGAGTTAAAAGAAACGACCGAGGACTCAAAAACTGAATCCAATAACCAAGAAACAAAACTAACTGAAGTAGAGTTGTTAATAAATAACGACGTCAGTGAGGTAGAGCAATCAGTTACTACAATAGATACTGACCTCTTGCACACCGAAGTGCATAAAGAAAACGAATCTGAGAGGACAAAATCAAACCTAGAAGAAGAGGAAGAAGAAGAAGAATCGGAAAGTGAAGAAGAATCCGAAGAAGACGACACTGACGAAAATAAAGAAGAGGTGAAAGATAATTTGGAAGATTCAAAGTTAGTGAAAGATCCCGGAACAACAGATGTAACACAAAACATGGAAGAGGATGTAGCATCTGTTGAGCCGAAGAAGAAAGTCAAAAAGTTCGTACGCTTTGC
>NW_007391776.1:0-1244 GCF_000475195.1 Diaphorina citri | reverse complement strand
CTTTTTTAAAGGCTTTATTTTAAGTGGTAGGGTTCTCACTTACGTGAGCTCTTCCACTCAACCACTGATTTTCCCTACGTTATATTACACTGAAATTTTTGTTGGTAAAATAGACTCGAACCCAGCACTTCCGGGTTGAGAGTCAGTGAGTGCTCTTTGTATACTTACCCAATATTTCATAATCTCTCCGAAATAGTTGTTAAGGAACTGATGCAGAATACACACTATAAGGAACACGTACATCTTGGTGAATTCTACCAAACCCTACCAGACTCTCTACTTTTACTTTCCTTATCCTATAGGGAGGAAAGTAATAGGGTATTTCACCTACGCAATTCTCGTACTTTTCGCTTTTTTAAAGGCTTTATTTTAAGTGGTAGGGTTCTCACTTACGTGAGCTCTTCCACTCAACCACTGATTTTCCCTACATTATATTACACTGAAATTTTTCGTAGGTAAAATAGACTCGAACCCAGCACTTCCGGGTTGAGAGTCAGTGAGTGCTCTTTGTATACTTACCCAGTATTTCATAATCTCTCCGAAATAGTTGTTAAGGAACTGATGCAGAATACACACTATAAGGAACACGTACATCTTGGTGAATTCTACCAAACCCTGGGCGGTTTGAGTAAATTAAAAAAGTAAGAAGTAGGTAGGTACGTGTTCAAAGAAATGCCTATTTTTTATTACCTACATATTTTCGATGTAAAAAAAAACAACCATGTCGGTAAAAGTAAAGAAAAAAAATCGATTCCTTTATATTGGCATGGAAAAAGTCCACCATGATAGTCGACGTGAACGTCTGCTCCAGAAAACGAACCAGGCTGAAAGAAAGAAAGAGGGGGAAGCTTAAGGGTGGGGTGGTAGAGAATGCCATAGGCATTAATCCCACCCTTAATGAAACTTTATTTTGTACTTATATGTACATTATGTTACCATTTGTAAATATTTATTCTGTAAATAAAGTTTGATCTAATCGTTTAATAATAATAATAAGCTTGGAGTTATTAGACCACTAGCACTTTTCTTTAAGAGATTTGATAGAGACATAGATGGAACTGTAACTGCTAAGGTCTCATCGTTCCGAAATCGAAGAGAGAAGGAAGGCAGGATAGGAGAAAGCCAGCCGTTCCACGAACAAACATTATCAGTCAGGATGAAATCCGCCCCGGGCGGGAATTGGACCCGCGGCCTAGCGCTTACAAGGCAGACGCGCTACCAACCAAGCTAACTAGGCTGGCAAC
>NW_007391775.1:0-1245 GCF_000475195.1 Diaphorina citri | reverse complement strand
GGTTTGCATGACCTTGTCCCGGGTTCGATGCTCCATCTTGTCCTTCTCCGTCACTGTCAAGGAATATGACAAAACAAAAATATACCGAGTGTACTGAAAGTCGAAATTGGATTCTTAAGCTAAAGACAGACTACGCTGACGTGCCATGGGATGACGCAGCAAGACGAGGGCGTACGTGTGGGACCACGTGTGAAAACGAAATCTAGACAAAGGATTCGGACGATCATCAGAAGATTATTATTATTAGCAAAAGTGCTCTCGTTTATTTTAAATTCATTTACAACAGGTAGATTGCTCTGACGTGACGCGGTAATGCGTGGGATTAAACCGTCTAGCGTATCTTACGCCTTACCATGCCACATCCATGCCGGTATATTCTGCATGGTTATTATTAGTTTGGCCGGAGATATATTTACTGTATGAGTAACATCATCCGTAATATCACTATGTACTTCACCGAGGTTCAGGTACATTCGTCAGGGAAGGTGATCAAGAAGGCTTTGAAGACAGAGGACCTGACGTGTGAAGAGCACGGAAACGGACTTTATCCTGGATAAAGTGTACCGGTTGGAATATGGAACAAGCTGGACGTATGGTGACGGAACGTATCCATGACGGATAAGCGTGCGTGGACCTTAATAACTCTTTTCTCTAGACACCCTGTAACAAGATACTATCTATAATACTAGGTGCTTATGACATGATACTATAAGCCGATGTCTTATTACATTATAAACACACATATCAGCATGATGTATATCCTCATGATTATTGGCATGCAAAACTGATGTTTGTGATGTGATAACAACTCGTACGGTCATCGGTCATTTATACTCAGGGGAACACGGTGCAAAATGGCGCTCTCAGTGCTCCTGAGGTCTTAACGAAATAGCTCACCCCTAAAGGGGATTTAGCTAAAAACTGCCCCATGTTCCCCTACAACCCGGACCATAAATTGGGTATAAACTTTCAAGTTGAACTGATTATGAGATCTGGATTGGTTTTTATTTTAGCTTAGACATTAGCGAATCAGAAATGAATCTAAACTTGTCCGTTTTACAGGGTACCTGTTTTAGAGGCTCCTCATGGTCCTTTAAAGACAACTAAAAACAGGCATTCAAAGTTTGAAGTTAAAGTTAAATGTCTGCTTTAATAGGATGATATTTCTTGGGGAATTGACACAATCCATAAAATTTCAAAGGCTACTCCTTTGGCTTTCCCGAAGAACCCCGAAATTTTCGGGGG
>NW_007391774.1:0-1245 GCF_000475195.1 Diaphorina citri | reverse complement strand
GACGATTCTAAATTATTCAGTAGAGCTATGAAAAATAGTTAGAGTTTCCATAAATAATCAGGAGATCATCAATAGCTAGGTATAAAGTTACCTGCACTGTAGATAGCTCTCGTATGTCTCAAAATACTCTCTTCTTAACCTCTCCGGATTGAGAGCAGTTTCAAAATGTAGCTAGGTACATAATTATGTATCAGATACCTATTTACCAAAGAAAAAAGAAAATGACAAATCTCAGAAGCTCATAAGTCAGTGAATTCTAGATTTTTTTCGAAGCTACTTACAGTCTTCATCTTCACTGAGACACCCAATATTCTCCATCTTTAAGCATCTTATTTTTAATTTTCTATGGTGTTCTGGTATTAACTACTTCCTGCTTCCTAACTTACTACAACCTATGTATTTGAATTGGTGGAGATGCCAGAATCACAAAATTAGTGGAGATGTCAGAATTACATTTTTCCCGAATTCCAGCTTCCAACTATGGGTGTCTACAGATACGTATAGTTTGGTATGAACGCTAAAACGAATTTCACCTAGGTATTTATATTTATACGGGATAGCTGAGTAACATGGGATATTTATTATATGGATAAAATAATATATATTTGAATTGGTGGAGATGCCAGAATCACAAAATTAGTTGAGATGTCAGAATTACATTTTTCCCGAATTCCAGCTTCCAACTATGGGTGTCTACAGATTGTTTTCTAAATATTAAAGCCCATCATTTCTGAAGAATGTAGGTAGGTATTTGTGTTGAAGAGCCATGAGCTTACGAGTTCAGTACGTTTTGTACGTAAAAGGCTGCAAGGTTTACCTGAACATATCGATCCAATTTCCGGTCTTCATATGTGATGTCACGTTTACTGTTGACACATAAAAAGAACTTCTATTTCTAGCCATAAGCATTCTCAGCACAGATGTTATAGTTAGCCATAACAAGCAACATACGTTGTAATTTTGATTCAAATTCGTTACAAAACGACAATTTGTGAATTTATTTTCAAACTTATTTTAAAAATACTTAGCGTTTTTGTAAAAATACAACATAAACAAACACTAATTCAGAACAAGCTGGGCCCGTCCCTCCGGGAATTTTTTAACCCGTAGTTTATTCGATCGTGATTAAAGAAAATCAGTACCTATGTACCTACCTAATTTGTTTATTTTTATTACTCTTGATTTGATTTTTCGATTTTACTTTCATGTAATGATTTAAAATCAAGACTAGAGCCCGTTCTCCCT
>NW_007391773.1:0-1245 GCF_000475195.1 Diaphorina citri | reverse complement strand
TATTTAATTCTGGTAGATTATTATTCAAGATTTTTTGAAACTGTAAAATTAACCAATTATACTAGTGAGACTATCATATCTCACATGAAAAGTATTTTTTCTCGTCAAGGTGTCCCTGCATTGATAATTAGTGATAATGGTCCACCTTTCAATTCTAATGACATAAAATCTTTTTACAAAGAATGGAACATTACCTGTCAATATTCATCACCCTATTATCCAAAATCAAATGGTTTGGTAGAGGGCACAGTAAAATTAGTTAAAAATACATTGATAAAATGTCAAGAAGGCGGTAATGATCCATATTTAGCTCTATTACACCTACGTAATGCTTGTCAATTTGGTCAAGAGGCACCATCTAAACTTTTAAATGCTAGATATTTAAGAACTAACATTCCTGTAGTTAAAGATAGATTGAGAACCAAACCTGTACCTTATAAAAATTATGTACAAAATGCTGAAAACCGTATGAAGTCTGCTAAGGATTCTTATGACAAGAATTCCAAAGAATTACCACCTTTATTACTAAATGATTCTGTTTGGTTTCAGAAAAAGCCTCGTACAGTTTGGTTACCAGCTGTCGTAACTAAGTTGCCTCATGATTTAAACTCATTTAAAGCTTATCAAATAACTACTCCAAATGGTAAAGTTTTTATCCGAAATAGAGTGTACCTGAGAAAAAGAATAGTTAAGGAAAATGATAGAAAACAGGTGGAAAATAATTCAGAAAATCATGATTGTAATAATTTTTCATTTATACCTAATAATAGTAATAATGGTTTGAATTATGATTTTAATGAATCTCTGTATTCAAGTTTGTATTTTACTGGTACACAAACGGATGACAATGTTTTGACAAGGTCAGGAGATGTGCTGAATACAGAATTAGACAATACTCTAACAGATTTAAATGGTCTGTCTGAATCCCTTGTGGTTAATACCTCACACCAGTCTCCTGAAGTTGTCACTGTAATGTCATCTGATGATTATGATGATTCATTTAACTCAATAGAAACTGAATCCTCTGGTCAAGATGATTCAATATTAGATCCCACTTGGAAGCCTTGAGTTTTTTCTTTTGTAATCTATCTAATAAAATATTTAAATAATATTTTTTTTACCTTTCCTAGATTATTATTGCCATAAGTAATTTGTACAATGGGCTTGTTTTTATTTACTCATTGTACAAAGTGTGTAAAAAAAAAAAAAAAAAAAAAAAAAAAAAGAAAATTTTTTGGGCCCCCT
>NW_007391772.1:0-1245 GCF_000475195.1 Diaphorina citri | reverse complement strand
GAAGCTAGGACAAGAAGCTGTAACAAGAGATACTTAAATAAAATATCGAATTTTTAGAATGGGTTAGGTACAGAGGGGGGATGTGTTGGAAAGGCTCTAATAAAGAAGAGGTTGAGAAAGGAGAGATGCGAAGGATTGGAGAGGGGAAAAGGATGAAGGAAAGAAGAAGCAGAACTGGAGGAAAAGAAGGAGAAGAAGGTTTTGCTGGTAGTGGTGGTGGAGATGGAAGAGGAGGAGGAGGAGGAGGATAAAGTACAGGAGGAGAAAAGGAAGCGAGAGAAAAGTGGAGAAAGAGAAGGAAAAAGGACGCAGAATTTCTAATTTACAATGCTGAAGAGGATAAATAGGAGGAGAAGAAGGGAAGGAGATTAGGAGAAGGAGGAGGAGGAAGAGGAAAAGAGAAGGAAGAGGCTGTCAGAGTGAATTTAGACAACTGTCCTTGGATTTAAATTCTGAAGTGAACGCTCATGGCAAAGTCCTTTACTTATTTACTTACTGCTCAAATCTGATGGGTCAGATTTGACCCTAAAAAAAAGGGTTGGAATGGTTGTTTAGAAGGTGGTGGGTAATAAAGTAGTTGTTATTGCAATCACCTTCCAAGTCTGACTGGGGGACTACAGGAAGGATACCAGCTTGAAATTTCCCCTGCTAAAGAAATAGCAAAGGTTGGGTGCGAAGAAGGGCATCCACTCGTGAAATTCTTAGTAGCCAAAATCAAATGTCAGCAAAAAGCAATCACAAACAGCAAAAAGCACTAGGGCTGATTGAGAGGCTGACGAAAAATGCCAACTCTTTCTGAACACGGGAAACGATGATGATTGCACCTCATAATTTTTAATGACATTCTTAGTAGCCAAAATCAAATGTCAGCAAAAAGCAATCACAAACAGCAAAAAGCACTAGGGCTGATTGAGAGGCTGACGAAAAATGTCAACTCTTTCTGAACACGGGAAAAGGCGAGGGAAACGATGATGATTGCACCTCATAATTTTTAATGATCCTTCATAACTCTATACTTCCCAAAGAGATTAGTCAAGTCATGACAGACAGTTTCGCCACAAAGCTAGGACACATGTTTGATTTCGGGCTTTGGTCGCAACAGACTCACGATTCGTTCGAACAAAAAGGAACCAACAAGGAATTGCGCGGAGAAAAGTTTCTACACAATCACATAACCTAGCAGAAGTATAGGAGTTATTTGTTAAATATTATAACACCGAGGTTTCTATTTTGTATACAAACAAT
>NW_007391771.1:0-1245 GCF_000475195.1 Diaphorina citri | reverse complement strand
AGACATCTCAGAACCCAGACTCGGTGTACCCAGACATCTCAGAAGAATTGGGGCCCAAATAATAGATATTTTTGGGTCCCTGAAGTATGATGACATGGGTCCCTATCACACGTCTTAAACTCACAAAAACTGATTTTTAGTCTATGAGGGAGTTTCTCTGACACTATTGACAGACATCAGACGGTCTAATGACTCGAGTAAATATGAGGTGTGACTGAAGATATAGTGCGAGATGTCAATCCAGCTACTCGTATATATGAGATGGATTTTAGACATTAAGATCGAGTATTTTCTATTTTACCGTTAGGATGGGAGATGGGATTGTTTTAAAGATGACCGAGTAGGATGCACCCAAAATGCACCCAAACTACCAGCTGCAAATGACCGCGCCTTTAAGTCGCGGAAGTCGCGGACTACTGGAAATTTAAGGCTTGAGGAAGCTGAAAGAGAAGGACATGGAAAGTAAGTAAGGATCAAGAAGACTGAAATTTCAATCGGGGGAGCTGGGTTCGAATCCTTGTGGAGACACAAATCGTCTTGCCGAGTTTGTAGACGCGCTTTAATATTCTGCTACATCCTTAGTATGCCGTATGGACTTATGAGAATTGGAGACTAACGGACTCATTAACTTGGTTTTGTCTAGAACAAGTGTTCTTTTTCGTACATGACTGATTGACATGTTCAAATTTTGACAATTTATGTCAAACTTTGTCGACATTTTTTGTCAAAGTTGTCCGCTTCTCTTATCTTTCAGGAATTAACATTTGATTTGATTTGATTTGATTTGAATTAAATTTCAGGAGATTTTTTCAGCGCGAGTGACCAGGAAACAGGTCCAAGTTTTGACCTAGGTACCTTATCTTTCATCAAGTTTCTAAAGCCATAACTAGATTTTATTCAAAACTGGATTTACTTTTCAAGCTTATAGGTACCTAATAGGTTAGGTAAGTACCGAGATATTACTGGAAATCTTCCTGGCAATCAGGCAAAATTTCTGCAGAAATTCCCGAAGACTTTAACCAACTAACTATGGCGAAGCCAAGTCACGATAAGCCACAATCAAGTAGTACTGAATTACTGATTTCGGCAGACTAAAAAGAAGAAACAATTTGTCAGGAATTTGCTGAACCATTTTTTTTTACCCATTCCAGACACTTGTACCAAAACAGGTACATAAAAATTACCTATGTCTTGTGTATACTCGGACTTGGATATACAAACATACTTTCGACTCATAAAAACATG
>NW_007391770.1:0-1245 GCF_000475195.1 Diaphorina citri | reverse complement strand
CACGCAACACCAAATTAAATTCAAAATGGGAGAGAAAAAACTAATAGAATAAAACACGATTCCAAAAGAATAAATCAACATTTCACAAGACAAACATCACTCTTCAAGATACATTAATTCCTCAAAAAGATATCAAGATAACCAAATCAAAACTAATCAAGACATCTAAATTCCTCAACAATGAAATCGAAATTCCACATGAAGACATCAAAATTCTTCAACAATTAAATCAACACATCCAAATTTTTAAAAATTCTACATGAAGACATCAAAATTCTTCAATATTCGAAATCAAGACATCAAAATTCTGCAACATTCCAAATCGAGATATCAAAATTCTTCAACAATCCAAATCAAGACATCAAAATTCTACAACAAAGAAATTAACATTCCAAATCACGAAATCAAAATTCTTCAACATTCCAAATCAAGACATCAAAATTCTGCAACATTCCAAATCGAGATATCAAAATTCTTCAACATTCAAATCAAGACATCAAAATTCTACAACAAAGAAATTCAATTCTGCAAGAAAGAAATCAAAATTCCAAATCATATCAAAATTCATCAATAAAGAAATCAAAATTCCAAATCAAGACATCAAAATTCATCAACAAAGAAATCAAAATTTCAAATCAAGATATCAAAATTCTTCAACAAAGAAATCAAAAATTCTTCAAATTTCCAAATCGAGATATCAAAATTCTTCAACATTCCAAATCAAGACATCAAAATTCTACAACAAAGAAATCAACATTCCAAATCAAAACATCAAAATTCTTCAACATTCCAAATCAAGACATCAAAATTCTTCAACACTCCAAATCAAGACATCAAAATTCTTCAACATTCCAAAACAAGAAATCAAAATTCTTCAACATTCCAAATAAGGACATCAAAATTCTTCAACATTCCAAATCAAGACATCAAAATTCTTCAACATTCCAAATCAAGACATCAAAATTCTTCAACATTCCAAATCAAGACATCAAAATTCTTTAACATTCCAAATCAAAATATCAAAATTCTTTAACATTCCAAATCAAGACATCAAAATTCTTCAACATTCCAAATCAAGACATCAAAATTCTTTAACATTCCAAATCAAAATATCAAAATTCTTCAACATTCAAAAAAACATCAAACTTTTTCAACAAAGAAATCAAAATTCCAAATCAAGACATCAAAATTCTTCAACATTCCAAATCAAGACATCAAAATTCTTGATTCCAAATCAAGACATCA
>NW_007391769.1:0-1245 GCF_000475195.1 Diaphorina citri | reverse complement strand
TTTCCAGTTGGTTTCCATTTAGGTAAAGCCGAAATTCGACAATCGTTGAAAGTATAAGCCAGCAGGCCAAGAAGGAATCATCCATCCCGTCATTGAGCTAATACCAAACAAAGACACAGGTCTTTACCAACTGCTCAATTCGAAGAAAGGGGGAAAAGAAATTCAACATGAATCCTTCTGCATTTAGAATCTAAGTACTATGAAATTGTATTCCCACAAAGAAAAGGAAAGGTTTACAAATGTGAAAGGTGAAAGGGATTTTATAGAACAGATTGCAGATGAAATTTAAAAAAAAGTAATGGAAGGGTCAGAACTCAGAATAAGATCATTCTATCCATTCAAACGTAGAAATGAACCTAAAGAAAAGGTGTTGGAGAACTCAGAATAAGATCATTCTATCCATTCAAACGTAGAAATGAACCTGAAGAAAAGGTGTTGGAGAAAAGAGAAAAAAAAAATCATGGGAAAGATAAAAGGATTATATGTGAGCGACATTTTCTGCACTGATATGAAAGATATAGAGCTCGCATATGATTACAATATGCATATGCAAGCACATTGCGAGAAAAATGTGCATTCTTCAAGAGGTTCAAGATTTGTATGAAAAGGGTAGAGGGGGTGCATTTGTTCAGGAAATGCATAAGGGGGACCATTGCTTCGACTCGTTACCTGCAATACTGTGCCACATGTGTTCTCAATATGTTTATGAGTAGGAATTCTAGGATTCTAGAGTTATTTTGTGATAGTGATGTTGTGTACGGAGAGTCGGAGATAGCGTAAATGGATATTACGTGAAGCCAAGAGAGGAGTATTCTGAATGCCGTGTTGCCAAGCTAGGAAGATTGTGCCACATGTGTTCTCAATATGTTTATGAGTAGGAATTCTAGGATTCTAGAGTTATTTTGTGATAGTGATGTTGTGTACGGAGATAGCGTAAATGGAGATTACGTGAAGCCAAGAGAGGAGTATTCTGAATGCCGTGTTGCCAGCTAGGAAATTGTACTGGGGTAGAATTCGTCCGATGTAGGATGGGAATGTGTTCAGTGAATATTGAATAAATTACGAGTCTTGCATGTTTTATCGTCGGAATGATATAATTCACGTTATTAGGAATGGATATTGATGTGGGCTGGGAGGCAGGTGCATAGGGAACGCTATTAGTGGAAGTTTTTTTTTGCCAATCTAGAAAAATACCCCCTAATGAGGAGTTGTTGGCTCATGGCAGGAAAATGGTTGTGTATAGTA
>NW_007391768.1:0-1245 GCF_000475195.1 Diaphorina citri | reverse complement strand
TGTGGAGCTTTTTAGGATGCAGCTCAAGAAACAAATGAGATCTAGACAGTTGAAGCTGGAGGAATACTGAATATGAATGAATCTTCTTCTCCTTCACCTTTTCCCGTGTACAGACAGGGTTGGTGTTTTTCGAAATCTGCCATTTGAATTGTAATTGTAACAGGAGCCCCTTACAGAACACATATTGTAGATATGTTGAATTGTCTTGGTATTCTCAATGTCAGGGATACTTAATATCCTGCTTATGTACTTACTTTTATACACAAAATGGTACTGGGACTGACCCCTCCATACCTATCAAATTTATTAGTTCAATCAAATCAATTTTATTTGTACATATACCTATACAATTGTATGTGGTACAAACTGTTTGCCTGCTTGTTCAAACTCCATACCTGGCCAAACCACTCATCTGACCGCTATGAAACCCTGTGAACCCACCGCCTGCAGTCCCGTGAAGAGTTCAAAATAAGGACAAGCATAAATATCTAACAAGGAATAGAAATAATTTATTTGTTGACAGTATTAATAAAAAAAAAGTGCAAACTCAATTGCCTACAAATTTATAATTATAGTTACAATAAATTACCTAAAGATCTCAAGGAGTTGAGTGTGGAGCTTTTTAGGATGCAGCTCAAGAAAGAAATGAGATCTAGACAATTGAAGCTGGAGGAATACTGAATATGAATCTTCTTCTCCTTCACCTTTTCCCGTGTACAGACAGGGTTGGTGTTTTTTGTCAGCCTTCAATCAGCCCTAGGGTGATTGCTTTTGGGCTGACATTTGGTTTTGTCTACAGAATTTTACGAGTGGATGCCCTTTGTCTCAACCTTTGGTATTTCTTTAGCAAAGGAAATTCAGGCTGGTATACTCACTGTTTATAGTCCCCCAGCCAGACTAAGCTGGTCAGGCTGGTCTACTCCCTGTTTAACATCCCCCAGCTAGAATAGAATACTGAATATGAATATGTTTGTAAAATTGGGTCCTTTTTTTACTTTAATAATCCCAATGTTGATTTTTCTATATTCTCATTCAATTTAATTGTATTTTATCATTTATTGTACATTCTTTGTTTACACCTATGTTTAATGTTGTAAGATAATAGTCATTGATGCTAAATAAATAAATTCAATTTCAATATTATCTAGGAAATTTTCAATATTATCTAGAAATGCTGTTTTAATTTAAAGATTTTTGATATTACTTAGGTAGGTATGCCATCTTCTCTATAAAATCTCTTCTCAT
>NW_007391767.1:0-1245 GCF_000475195.1 Diaphorina citri | reverse complement strand
AGGAAAGTGTTTCCTTATCATAAACACCAGAGGAAGTAGAAGAAGAGGAAGAAGAAAAAGAAGAAGAAGAAAAAGAAGAGGAAGAAGAAGAAGAAAAAGAAGGAGGAGGAGAAAAAAAGCCTAGGTAGATGTTACAAAAAAGAGAATTAGGAAAGGGAGGAGGAGAAGAGGACGAAAAATATGAGGTAGAAAAGAAGAAAAGAAATTGGAAGAGAAAAAGAATAACAATAAAGGGAGTGAGTAGGAGGAAGAAGGAAATGTAGAAGAGGGGGGAGGGGGAAGAAAATGCAGGCAAAATATCTCAACACATTTCATGAAGGGTGGTCAATTTTCATATTTTTTTCTCTCTTTCCACTTTTTTTTCGGACTGAAGATAAATGTAGAATGTGAAGAAAAAATGTAGAATAGAATGGAGAAAGAGGTGAATCTAATAAATTAAAACACCATGAAACGCGTCGCATTTGTCCTGTCAACACAAACCATACACAAAGGCGTACCTATACCATAGACATGAACCATACCTAAAACATATACAAAATAGACATAGAGAAATAGACCATACACAAAACGCACAAAAAATACCGTACAAAAACAGACGGACACAAAAGTATGTATAACATAGACATGAACCATACCTAAAACATATACAAAATAGACATAGAGAAATAGACCATACACAAAACGCACAAAAAATACCATACAAAAACAGACGGACACAAAAGTATGTATAGTGTAACAAACAAACAAACTCAAACAAACAGACATTCCTATACATTACCCACTCGTTCATTTGTTCAGCCTTTGAATTTTCACTACAAAGGTTGATACTCTCTCGTTACGTAGAACAGACATTCCTATACATTACCCACTCGTTCATTTGTTCAGCCTTTGAATTTTCACTACAAAGGTTGATACTCTCTCGTTACGTAGATAATAAATACTGAATAGTCTTGTTTAACATCAGGATGAATGGTCATTTTGACCTTTTGAGTAGGGACAAAACCCTTTTACACCTCTATTTTGTGAATAGAATAGAATAGAATAGAATAGAATAGTTGTGTTCACGGATCCTGTAGGTAAGTATTTACCCCCAAGCGCTTTAAGACCGGCCATTCACTATCAGGTCGACCTGACAGATGCACCTTTTCAAGTCTACCTGATAGTGTATGGACAGTTTAAGCGTATATCGCTCACGCCATGACCTAATAGGTTATTTTGTTTTTTTTTTTTTTTTTTTTTTTTTTT
>NW_007391766.1:0-1245 GCF_000475195.1 Diaphorina citri | reverse complement strand
GTAAAAACAAACAGACCAAGACGGGCCGCATTTGGTTCAGAAAACTCTGAATAACAAATACATGTGGAAATTTTGACAGTAAACGAGAAAAGTTCAACTCCCAAGAGTGTGTGCCAGTTTATGGAAACTTCCCATAACGTATGGAAAATGGAACACTCGGAAGAAAAAAGTGAATAATTTAATTGCGAAGAGTCGAGAGCTATTTCAGTCTCATCAGAAGCACTATCGGTTCTTTTGGCAGTCCTTTTCCTTTTTTGTCTATTTTCAGCCTTCCTACTCATGACTCACACTTGGGCTTCGTTCATTGGAACCGTATCCAGTCCACTTTTTACCAACGAAATCGGAAGTTACACAGACGGAGAATCCGGATGGCTTGGTTCTTGGAACAAAGGTAAGATCCCTCTATGGATTTGTTCTGTATTGTTTGTTAGGGCACAAATTGGTTGAGTACTCAGACTCTCAAACAATTATTGGTGCTTTCAATTATTTTAATGCAGACGAGTTGAAATTCCAAGTACACAATAATTGCTTTCAATAACAATGCTGACAAACCACGAAAGAAAAAAGTGAATAATTTAATTGCGAAGAGTCGAGAGCTATTTCAGTCTCATCAGAAGCACTATCGGTTCTTTTGGCAGTCCTTTTCCTTTTTTGTCTATTTTCAGCCTTCCTACTCATGACTCACACTTGGGCTTCGTTCATTGGAACCGTATCCAGTCCACTTTTTACCAACGAAATCGGAAGTTACACAGACGGAGAATCCGGATGGCTTGGTTCTTGGAACAAAGGTAAGATCCCTCTATGGATTTGTTCAGTATTGTTTGTTAGGGCACAAATTGGTTGAGTACTCAGACTCTCAAACAATTGGTGCTTTCAATTATTTTAATGCAGACGAGTTGAAATTCCAAGTACACAATAATTGCTTTCAATAACGATGCTGACAAACCACGTAAAATGAAATCAAAAATCTTCTGTCAAAAATAGGGTACATCTTCAAATGCAAAATGCAACTCTCAAAGCTATTTTTCCCTTATTGTCATCCCTTTGCCTTCCGTCCCACGTAATAGGTATTTCCCACCATTGTCCTATTTTGTCTACCTCATCCCTTCCTACTCCTCCGAATTCATCTCTCATCCATCTTCTTTGTTTTCCCTTACACCCAGGACCCATTATTCTTTTGATTCTCCCTCTGTTCTCTCCCTTTCTACGTTCTTTTTCCCTTTATTCTTTATTCAGTCCCTTTTC
>NW_007391765.1:0-1245 GCF_000475195.1 Diaphorina citri | reverse complement strand
ATAATAATATAAAATTTCATTAAATGTATAAAAGAGACAAAAAAAAGACGAAACAATACTCTTGCCCTATCTGTTATAAATTACAAAATTCATAGTATGTCTACCTATTACGAGTATTGTCTCCCCCTATCTTGATAATTTCATTAATTTTCTCGATGATTCAACAGAAAATTGACGTTCCTATATCCTATAAGTAGTATATTCACCTTCCTATACAGCTATACACCTATCCACTGGATTTTATCTGATGATCACTTCGTATTGTTCATGATATTAGAATTATTAGACGTCCCATCTCAATAGCTTTTTACACCTGTGCAAAGGCTGCATTAGATTTGTTCAACTAATATCAGAGCACTTTCATGGTACTTACTCTGTTTCTTTTTTACTTTCTCTAGCTCCTATAATTACTTTTTTACGTTCTAAAATAATTAAATTAGAAAAGCTAATTTCTACCTAACTGATGTGAAGAAAATTTGATCGGCCATCATGGAACCACGTGATGTGAAATAGAAATACATACTGTAGAATTTTGTTTAAAAGGTTAGAACAAAATATTAAATTTTCTCGTGAAAAAGATTTTCCGTTTTCCTTCAAGATTACAAACAAAGAAGTGAGGGTCAGATTAAAGATATTACCTCCCAACTTCCACATTCTGGTTAAATGCCACTGCAAGTAATGTTCCTCATATGTTTGTATACTTTTGCCAGGAGTTCACCATCCATCACCCAAAAAGTCAGCATTTTCAAAAGACGGTACCGTGGTCATCCAAATATTTAGTTAATCCTCAAGTATATTAAATTAATGAAAATTGAAGTGATTGTCAGCACATTGATCTTCTGATTGACCTCTTCTAAAGACAATAATTTAGGATATTGTCTGCTCAGTGACAAGCATTTTAGTGGTCGGGCACAGGGTGTCTCGGAAACAAGTTGGGCTTTGAAATCATATTGACTTTCTCCATAGTTGCAGTGTAGCCACAATCTATGTTGAAAATTAAGTTGAAGAGAAAATTAGATTAATTTTATTATACCTGAAGAGTAGGTAGGTATGTGATATTCACCTTCACTTTCAAAATCAGGAATTAAAAGACAATGGAAAAAATCCGAGTCCATTATGGAATATCTACGAAATTGAGGATGTCTACTTACTTTGGGAACACATTACTCTGGAAATATCCACTATCTATATTTACTTCTAATTCTAATCCATGTAGGATGTTTGACTAAATTTGTGTCGGAGTTT
>NW_007391764.1:0-1245 GCF_000475195.1 Diaphorina citri | reverse complement strand
CTCTTTCCTCTTGCAGTGTAGGCATCAGAAAATTTGGTAATTCTGACACATCCACTAATCATAAAAAAAAACTTTGGCCACTCTCTTTCCTCCTCTCTTTCTCGCCTATCTACGCTAGGCCTACGTTTACTTCGTTAGAAAATCTGGTGTTTTTGGCGCATCCACTAAAAATGAAATACCTACTTTTAAACCCCTCGCTCTAAAGCAGCTTCAACAAAATACCTAATAATAAAATAAAAAAGTTCAAACATGTAATTTTATTTCAGTTCCTTTTTTGTTTTCAAATTTTACTTTCATTCGGCATTTCCTACTTTCAATCTTTCACAGTAGAATCATATCGAATGCAGCAATGCAGAATGATTCAGACGCTAGCGCTAGGGGCATCAGGAACTGGTTAACTAATAAAATATCTATTCTGTTGGACATGATGGAGATTTTTTGATAATATTTTAAAGTTTTTTACACACCAAGCCCCCATCCTAGAGAGAGTAAAAGTCAAAATTGCACCAACATGTTTTCGGCGGCTTTTCAAGAAACGACGTCCCCCAAACTTCCCGTTGTAACTTAACTTGAAATTAGGAAATACGAGGAGATAACTTGGATAAATTATGTTTTTTATGTTTTGAAAGCCTTTGAAAAGGCCTCCCTCAATGGCCCGTGGATTAGTGGTCGGTAAAATGCCTTATGTGGCCTCGAAACCTGCCGAGGTTGATTTTTTTACTTTTCTTTTCTTCTTCAAGGTACGTAGTATTGAGCTTTTGGGGGTGGAAGAGGAGTTAGGTGGTAGAAAATGTCTCCAACAATAGCCCCAGAAACTATCGAATATCAAAGTTAAAAGCCTTATTTTGACGTATTCTGTTTCGAAATCTCGAAAACAAGACTTTTCTTACAAGCACAGTGAGCTTTTGGGGGTGGAAGAGGAGTTAGGTGGTAGAAAATGTCTCCAACAATAGCCCCAGAAACTATCGAATATCAAAGTTAAAAGCTTTATTTTGACGTAATGTGTTTCGAAATCTCGTAAACAAGACTTTACTTACAAGCACAATTGAATCGGTTTCCAATCTCTTCTTTCCTCACTTTTTCCGCCTATCAATTTCATTCCCCTTATCTATGACCCAGTGCGACGTCTGCATCAGAACAATGAAAACAAATATTCGTCGAGCAGGCCCCCCCAACCTCGAGATTACAAATTACTGAAAGGAAATCTGAATGTATGTATCGAGATCGTAAGTACACAAGTTCATT
>NW_007391763.1:0-1088 GCF_000475195.1 Diaphorina citri | reverse complement strand
CGATTGAAAATGAGTCTGTTTTGATATAAGGCTTATAGATTATAGGGAATTGAAGTGATTTGTAGGTAATACAGGGTCCGGATCGTCTGACTGGCGGACTTTAAACAGGGAGCATACCAGCCTGAAGTTTCCCTTGCTAAAGATATAGCAAAGGTTGAGTACCAAAGGCATCCACTCGTAAAATTTTGTAGCCAAAACCAAAAGTCAGCCCAAAGCAATCATCATAGTTAGGGCTGATTGAAAGGCTGACGGAAAACGCCGACACCGTCTGGGCCGTCCGAACACGGGAAAAGGCGAAGGAAGAAAAAGAAGAAGACATGGAAAAAAGACTCTATATCTAACGGTATCTCAATACTTTCAAATAAATACCTATAGGTATAAGATACCTAACTACTTACCGCTTCGTTTGAACTTTTTCTGTTTGATACATTTTGATACTGAATTTATGATACCACCAAACACCATCCTCAAACACTAAATTACCTACTTTCATAGAAGAAAGAGGTGAATAAGTCAAAGGGAATCTTCTTACCTTGAAAAAAAAGGGAATATTCTGCCTTTTGTATGAAATTTTCATCAAACGATAAAAATATTACTCCGCTACTATTGCTTCTTTCCTTATCTTCTTTCTCGGAACGGCTGGCTTTCTCCTATCCTGTCTTCCTTCTCTCTTCGATTTTGGGACGATAAGACAGTTACAGTTCCTTCTGTCAAACCTATTTAAAAAAAAATCCTTATCCTCTCTCTCTCTCTCTCTCTCTCTATTTCTCCCTTGTCTTTCCCTATAATTCCTCCACTATTTCTTTCTCTCTCTCATAGTTTCGTGTTCCTGTTCACTTGTCTTATTCTACTCGTATATCTTTCGCTCTGTCTTCTTCTTCTTCTTCTTCTTCTTCTTCTTCTTCTTCTTCTTCTTCTTCTTCTTCTTCTTCTTCTTCTTTTGTTTACCATTCTTTGCTTTCTCTCTTGTTTTCTTTCTTCCTCCTTCTGTCTTTCTCCTTTTATCCTCAATCCTTCTCATCTTTTTCTTTTTAAACAGGTTTCAATGTTTGAAGGGAACTGCGATTTCTAAGGTCTGATCGTCTCGA
>NW_007391762.1:0-1246 GCF_000475195.1 Diaphorina citri | reverse complement strand
TCTCGTCTCTGCATGCAGTATACTCAGCAAGAGGGCACAAGTTATAGGTACCTGACTTGAAACTTAGTGCCAGTGTGCTATAGTAGGTATACGAGTAGTATGGCTTGTATTATATCTGTACGTATGTAGGTTGTATTCAATATATACGTGTCTTATATTTCTATTTTTTATATACGTAGATAGTAGTATAGGAACCTCTATCTGGTGTATCAATACACCAGGGTTGGACAAATCGAAAATGAAATTGATAGACCTAGAGTTCCAGCTTTGAGGATTATTATATGCCCGGGTCTACGGATAACAGGTTCATTTTAAAATGTTTGTAAAACTCTGAGTATGATCGGAGACTATTTAAGCTTGGTCTCCGAGTATTTTTAGTCAACTAACACTTTAACATGAACCTATAGACCTGGATGGATATAAAGCCAGATACTTAAAGTACTTGAGGCTTTTGCTAGTTTTGCTTTGTTTTAAATGTATTTAAGATGGTCTTTAAGACCATCATGATACCAACAACACATCCAATGGTCTATTTTAGGATTTGACCATACCTGCTCTACACCTATACGTAGTAAAATTATACTGACAGTGTTTTCTATAGGATCTACATCATCTTCACCTTCAGTCTTTTGTGATGAGTTATCCACAAGTGTCTAATTTGAACCCAGCTCAACCAAGAAAAATTAAAGCCAATATAACCAACAAATTTTATCAATGCTTTTGTTTGACATTTTTAGATGAGCTTTGACCACAAAAAAGTCCAAAGTTCATTGTCTAATTTACTCTCAATGAAGTTACTGTAAATATTGAGGAAATTGTAAGACATAGCTACAAGATAATAATAGTCTGTCAATGCCGGTAGGTTTTCTCTGGCTTGTATATTTCCATGACTTGAAGGCACATGGTTGTGAACCTATATATAGTGATACAATCATAACAATACAGCTAATAATAATTTGAATAATGATATACGCATAAGAAAAGAAGATCTCATATTGAGTATTGAGGTCAATCAATCAGTTGCCAACAGTAAAGCTCTCTTGTATTTCTAATCAACCAGAAGGCTCGGCTCTAACAATACCTACTAATATAATAAAAATAGAAACAGCATTAGTAACTTTACCTAGTAGGTAACAATATATGGAAAATCAATAATGAAAATATAACTCAATAAAGGAGTCGTGAGTTTAAAAGTGGGTTTTTGTACCGAGATGGATATAATTTTGAGCAAGCCCAACAGATTTCT
>NW_007391761.1:7931-11230 GCF_000475195.1 Diaphorina citri | reverse complement strand
GGGAGCAAGTGCTTATACTTCAATCTCATACTCATGAGCAAATGCTTATACTCCATGCTCATACTTACGAGCATTTCCTTCTTTTTTATTCATACTGCCCATTGATTTGTTTTCAGGTAAGAGGTAAGGACAATGTTGGAGCTGTAATGGACTCAATGGAGTTGGAAAGGCAAAGAGGTATCACCATCCAATCTGCTGCAACATACACTCTATGGAAAGATCATAACATCAACATCATTGATACACCTGGACATGTTGACTTTACTGTAGAAGTGGAGCGAGCATTGAGAGTATTGGATGGTGCAATACTTGTACTGTGTGCCGTGGGAGGTGTTCAGTCACAAACATTAACTGTGAACCGTCAAATGAAAAGATATGATGTCCCCTGCATTGCATTTATCAACAAGTTAGATAGACTGGGTGCTGATCCATACAGAGTAATAAACCAAATGAGGCAGAAGGTAGGACACAATGCTGCCTTTCTGCAAATCCCTATAGGTTTAGGCAGTGAAACTAAAGGTATTATAGATTTGATACAAAGAAAAGCCATTTATTTTGAGGGTCCTCTTGGTGACAATTTACGAATTGAAGAAATACCAGCAGACTTGAAGAAAGAAGCCGAGTCTAAAAGACAGGAACTCATTGAGCATGTGGCTGAAGGTGATGAGATACTGGGAGAAATGTTTCTAGAAGAAAAGTCCATTAGCGAGGATGACATTAAGAAAGCTATAAGAAGATCAACTCTGACAAGGAAGTTCACACCTGTCCTAGTAGGAACAGCACTTAAGAACAAAGGTGTTCAAACACTGCTAGATGCAGTATTGGATTATTTACCGAACCCAGGAGAAGTGACCAACTATGCCATTGAGAATGGACAGGAAGATAAGAAAGTTGTGTTAAATCCAAGTCGGGATGGCAAACATCCTTTCATTGCACTGGCATTCAAACTGGAGGCAGGGAAGTTTGGTCAGCTCACCTACATGAGATGTTACCAGGGTAAACTAAGGAAGGGAGAGATGATCTATAACGTGAGGACAGACAAGAAGGTGCGAGTGTCTAGACTAGTAAGACTTCACTCTAATGAAATGGAAGATGTAGAAGAAGTGCTAGCTGGAGATATATTTGCATTGTTTGGCGTAGACTGCGCCAGTGGTGATACGTTCGTTACAGACAAGAACAATTCCATTTCCTTAGAGTCAATATACGTTGCAGACCCTGTGGTGTCCATGTCTATCAAAGCAGTCAACAACAAAGATCGAGATAACTTCAGTAAAGCCGTGCAGAGATTTACCAAAGAAGATCCAACGTTTCATTTCTTCTATGATCCAGAGTCCAAGGAAACTTTGGTGTCAGGAATGGGAGAATTACATTTGGAAATCTACGCGCAACGAATGGAGCGAGAGTACAACTGCCCTGTAGTATTAGGTATGTACGAATAATCATTTGTAGTTTAGTCGTTACCAGGACAAGGTCCTTTAATATTAGGTTATGGTTCGGTTGGATACGATGTCTAGATCTAGATGATGCAGCGTCGTACGAAGTCACGCGATCAAATCAAACATATTTATCACAAAACACAGTGCAATTTCCGTACTATGAATCACGTACGTTGAGTGAGTAGGCTGTGGCTATACTTGATCCTATCTCTGAGAAGTAGAATAAATTATAATTATAATAATGATAGTGCTTATTTATACTGCTCGTATAGGACTGAAAAGTCCTTTTACTCCAGCAGTAGGTAGGCTACTACTATTATTGTGGTCAAATTCTCAAACTATATTGAGGATAAAATTCCATACCTCGGCTGGGATTGAACCCACGCCCTCCTGTTTACCAGGCGAGCGTTTTGACCACTACACCACCGAGGCAGGTTATTTACACTTTTTTATACTGCCAGCATAGGACAGAAAGGTCTCTTTACTCTCGCAGTCTCTTCTTCTTCCTAGCCTTTTCCTATTTAAATAGGGTCGGTGTTTCTAATTCTTGTCAGTTGTCAGTCTCTTCCAGGCAGCTCTATTTCGTACTCCATTTCCTCTCGCAGTCTAAACGAGAAAAAAAGGAACAACCAACCAAACTAACTACCAGACAGACAAACAAATAAAAGTAAATGATTCTTGTCCTCCAGGTAAACCGAAGGTAGCGTTCAAGGAAACGCTAGTGCAGCCGTTCGATTTCGATTATCTTCACAAGAAACAGTCCGGAGGTTCGGGTCAGTATGGTCGTGTAATCGGCACCCTAGAGCCTCTGCCACCTTCCGCCAACACCAAACTGGAGTTCATTGATGAAACTGTCGGCACCAACGTACCCAAACCATTTTTACCTGCCATTATCAAAGGTGAGTAAACATTATGAGTTAATGGATTGAGTCCCGGCGACCTTCTTTGTTTTTTACCGAGTTGTTGTTGTTGTAGCGGTGTAGCTATACGGGGGGTTGACAATATCTAGCCAAGATTACTTGACCCGTCCCGAAGCGCAGTCAACCATCATGACGATATTTTTTTGTCGAATAGAATCCCGATTCTTTTGTATCATAACGATTTCAGTTCGCATTCCTATTTGCTTCCATCTATATATTTCTGAATTCTCTAAGTAGTCTAAGTTACTGCACGGACGACCTACTGTCCGTAATGTCACAGTGACTTTCAAAGAAGAAAGTGTTGGTACCTATGTTATTACCTTCTATTACAAAAGTGATTAGAATGTCTTGCAATCGGTCTAAATTTTCAAAATAGGGAAATGGGTGGAAAATTTCCTTTTTATTTTTGTTTGTTTGTTTGAATCTAATATTTAAAATTTATTTTTGTCCCAGGATTCAAGCAGATGTGTGAGAAAGGCTGTCTGTCTGGTAGCAGAGTAGCAGGAGTAAGGATGGTTCTGAAGGATGGTGACAATCATATGGTGGACTCCAACGAAATCTCCTTCATCCTCGCGGCACACGGTAAGATGTAAACTAAGTCGTATTTTATGTGACTTTATTTTAGATTCAACATGACTGAACCAAAGAGATTCCGCTTTGGACGTGCACACTGCACACTCTCATATTAAGGGAGATGTATGCTTTGGCAGTCAGGGTGTTGACGTTGAAAATTCATATTACTTGGTGGATTTTTTTTTTACATTACTATACTTCCTATAGGAAAAGGAAAGTAAAAAGTACGATAGTAAAATACCTAAAGCTTATGTTCTTATGTTTCCGATTTCGTTTCTCAGGTGCCATGAAGCAAGCATACGAAGAGGGTGTATGGCAAATCTTAGAGCCCATCATGTCAGTAGAAATATCCACACCTATTGAGTTCCAA
>NW_007391761.1:0-301 GCF_000475195.1 Diaphorina citri | reverse complement strand
TTTGGCGTAGACTGCGCCAGTGGTGATACGTTCGTTACAGACAAGAACAATTCCATTTCCTTAGAGTCAATATACGTTGCAGACCCTGTAGTGTCCATGTCTATCAAAGCAGTCAACAACAAAGATCGAGATAACTTCAGTAAAGCCGTGCAGAGATTTACCAAAGAAGATCCAACGTTTCATTTCTTCTATGATCCAGAGTCCAAGGAAACTTTGGTGTCAGGAATGGGAGAATTACATTTGGAAATCTACGCGCAACGAATGGAGCGAGAGTACAACTGCCCTGTAGTATTAGGTATGT
>NW_007391760.1:0-1246 GCF_000475195.1 Diaphorina citri | reverse complement strand
CACGGAGCCCAAAAAACTGCGACCCCCGCCGGGAATCGAACCCGGGCCTCCTGCGTGCAAGCCAAATGTGATACCCACCCGGCCAAGGAGGTTGCTTGGCCCGCCACTCACCATCAGGTAGACCTGACGACAGGTACTCCTGATCAAATCTACCTGATAGTGTGTGTGCTCATCAGGTGTCAGGTAGACCTAACAAGAGGACCTCATCAGGTGTACCTGTCAGATCTGTCAGGCCAGCCACTCACTCAGACAGTGACTGGCTGATGGCCTAAAGTTACATTGTTGTTTGAAGGCCTTAAGCATCCACATTAATTTATAAAGTACTTTTTCGATGTGGTGACGGCTCACCCTGTTTGCTCTGAGCTACATCGGATGTGAAGGTGAAGGTGGCCTGGTGGAGGGGACGGGATGGGTTCTCTTATCCAGCGCTAACTATAGGCTGGCCTGTACCAAACGAATCTTGTCGAATTCTGTGATTCACCAGCTTGGAGCTAGAACCATTGTTAAGCATCCACATTAATTTATAAAGTACTTTTTCGATGTGGTGACGGCTCACCCTGTTTGCTCTGAGCTACATCGGATGTGAAGGTGGAGGTGGCCTGGTGGAGGGGACGGGATGGGTTCTCTTTAAGGCGATGAAATTTGGTATGCTATCCCGGTATGGTCCAAGGACGCGACTGTAACAATTTGGTAAAAATCGGACAGTCACTTATCCAGATATCAACCAAAGTCAATGTTGCTTCAAACTTCGGACTTAGAAAATTTTTCAAAAAAAGTTCAATTTTTGGACACTTTTTAATGATCCCTCATTACACGGGGAGTATTTTAAGATAGGAAATTTTTGGTCGAAAATTGGCCGCCGTAGGCGGTCGATTTTGGACTTACAAAAATTTTCAAAAAAAGTTCAATTTTTGGACACTTTTTAATGATCCCTCATTACACGGGGAGTATTTTAAGATAGGAAATTTTTGGTCGAAAATTGGCCGCCGTAGGGGGTCGATTTTGGACTTACAAAAATTTTCAAAAAAAAAAAAGTTCAATTTTTGGACACTTTTTAATGATCCCTCATTACATGGGGAGTATTTTAAATAGGAAATTTTTGGTCGAAAATTGGCCGCCGCAGGCGGCTCATGCTCGGGACTTAGAAAAATTTTCATTTTTTTTTTTAATATTTTTTTATTTTTTTTTTCAAATACGTATTCCGCAAATGTAATAGAAAGTCGTGTGATGTTCACACCAGATTTTT
>NW_007391759.1:0-1246 GCF_000475195.1 Diaphorina citri | reverse complement strand
TTACTAATAATATCCGAAAGATAGAGAGAGAGAGGAGGGAATGAGAGAGAGAGGGGTACGGTAATGCCTGTAATTGAATAACGGAGATATTTTTCATGCTATTGAAAATGGATGACAATTATTACCGCGTAAACTAGGTAAACTAAAACTACTAATGCTAGTACTTCTGTAGTTATAACTAGTTAATGAGACTAATAGAAATTTATTCATAGCTTGTTCACTGAGGAATGAAAACTGATAATTGAAAATTTCCCGAGGGATTTTTGATGCAAGTGGGGGCACCAAATGGGGGTAGAGCCCCGTACTAAGTGGTAGAGGGCCTCGTAGGAACCACCAGTAGGGGCTTTGCCCACGGATTCAGTCTGGAATTTGGGCATAGCAAAAGAAGGTAAACATAGAAGGAGATGGTAATAGGAGAATAAAGAAAGATAGCAGGTGGGAGAAGGATAGAAAGAGGGTCAGGAAACAGAGAGAGGGATAGAGAGAGAGGAAAGAGAGCTAGAAGAAAGAGGGTCAGGAAAAAGAAAGAGGAACAGGAAAGAAAGAGAGAGAAGAAAGAAGGTCAGGATAGAGAGAGACCAACACGTACGGTATACCTAGTTTTCTTGTTAGAGTGAAAAAAGGGAATTATCTAGGGATGAAGTTGGAGAGAGATAGAACAAAAGATAAGGGAGTGGGAAAGAGAGAAATAGAGAAGGCTGAAAGAGAGAGAGGAAGAGATAGGGGAGGGAGAAAGAGATTTCATGTTTGTATTAAATTATTATTTCTATCTTTTTCTTTTTTGTTTCAATGAGATTTGTTAGTGTTCTCTCTCTCTCTCTCTCTCTCTCTCTTTCTAAATTCTACCTTTTTTGATTGCCTTGTGGTTATGCTGGTCTCTTTCCATATTTTTATTTCCTGTTA
This sequence comes from Diaphorina citri, assembly GCF_000475195.1. Classification (NCBI taxonomy): domain Eukaryota; kingdom Metazoa; phylum Arthropoda; class Insecta; order Hemiptera; family Psyllidae; genus Diaphorina; species Diaphorina citri. Next base: position 343 of record NW_007391759.1, on the reverse strand, counting down.
CTCTCTCTCTCTCTCTTCCCCCACCATCCTTCCTCTTACCCCTCTCTTTCATCTCAAAGACACCTTTTTCTTATTACCTACTTGTTTCTTTCCATTGTGAATTACCTGTTTTCTGTTTCGTTTACCTGCTTCGTCTTCCTCTTCTCTTGTCATGTTTTTTCTCTTTCTTCTTCTTTTTTTTTATTCTCAAATTTTCTCCTTCGTCTTTTTACTCTCCTACCTGCTGAATCTGAGTCAGTGATGTAGTGGTTGAAGCGTTTGTATTTGAACAGGAGTTCACGGGTTCAATCCCAGCCGAGGTGTAGAATTTTGTCTTCAATATTCCAACTGTTACGGATTTGAG
>NW_007391758.1:0-1246 GCF_000475195.1 Diaphorina citri | reverse complement strand
TAATGGTAGAATAGATCGATCCAACAGATAATGGCCCCTAGGAGCCGAAGTTTCAAACCCGTAAACTGGGAAATGAGGGGTAGAGGTGTTTTGGTGAGCAGTGGGTGTCAAATTGGGGCACCAAATAGACAAAGTGCCACCACCAACGAGTAGAAAGGTATCTTAGTGAGCAAGCAGCGGGTGTGAAAGAAGTAGCTAAAGTTGAGTGCGAAGAGCATCCAGTCGTAAATTTAATGAAGCCAAAACCAAGAAGAGGTCAAACAACGCCGATTCGAATTTCTTGTCAGTTATACCTAGGTGTTGTACATCTACACTGACGGTTCTGGTTCTCCCTCTTTGGCATATGGTTCTCTTCTCCTCAGCTGATTTAGGTAAGTAGGTACTTCATATTGTCTCCAAATTCTTCAATACCTACCTTATTTGAACCAAAAACGACTTCTTAAAAAATGGAATACCTATCTATTTGATTAATTGGTTCTGTAGATTCTGAACCTATAGATTCTAAAGCCAAATAACGTTGATCGACTCCTCAAAAGGAGATCTACCATCCACAAGTGTACGTTCACAGCCATATTGTAGAGTACATACCTAGAGCTAGAGGAGGGAAAAAAGGGACATCAAGGAGTTAGGAATAAAATCCGCCCCGGGCGGGAATCGAACCCGCGGCCTAGCGCTTACGAGGCAGACGCACTACCAACTAAGCTAACTAGGCTGGCTTCAGTAGATAATAAAACCCCAATTTCCAAGGCTTGGTTTGGCCGACTGGTAGCAAATTAGTAATCGTCCATTGGATTTTATCCGGCAAAATCATCATTGCTAAATGTAGGTACTAAATTTATAGGACTTATACTCGTGCTTATACCTACCTAGACCTAGGTACCTATACCTACATATATAGGAATCTTAAATGTAGATACTAAATTTATGACTATACCTACTTACTTAAAGGAATATTTTTGATTTCATTTCATCAGCCAATTGAAACTAATTGCGTATCGGGCAATCCTTTCAACTTGGATCGGTCAAGTACTTGAAGAACGAAGAGTCCATGAGAAGGAAAGTGAGTGGGGAGTTCGATGACGTGACGGTTTGATAGAGGGAACTGTAACAACGGAGGTGTTATCGTCCCGAAATTGAAGGGAGATGGAGGATAGGCTAGTATAGGAAACAACAGCCGTTCCAAGAACCAACCTCATCTGTTTAGGATAAAGTTAGCCCGGGGATGGAATCCAAACCCACGACCCAC
>NW_007391757.1:0-1247 GCF_000475195.1 Diaphorina citri | reverse complement strand
AATTCGAATGGTGAGGAACCTGAATTTCTTTTCGAATCGTCATCGGGATTATCAAGAAGTTTGAAATATGCAAAATTGCATTGTACAGTGTGTCCATAAAGTCTCTCTATTCAATCCATTACAAGCACAATTTACTTTGAGCTGAATCCTCCTCGTCTAAAACTTTAGCGTGAATTGATAGCTAAAGTTTGTGTCGACTGAGGAGGAAACAGCTTAGGTTCATAGTTCTCATAGGCATTCATTTTCAGTTCAGTCCCCCCTCACATTAATTTTTGAACGGTTGAATTTAGACAGAACTTGAGTAACCTGCTTCGGTTAAGTTTTAGGATGATTACCTAGTTTTTTGACTAGTCTGGCTGGGGGACTTGAAACAGGGAGCATACCTGAAAAAAGGGAAAGCTTGAATTTCCCTTGCTAAAGAAATAGCAAAGGTTGAGTGCGAAGGGCATCCACTTGTAAAATTTGTAGCCTTAAACCAAATGTCATTCCAAAGCAATTACCCTAGTTAGGGCTGATTGAGAGACTGACGAAAAACGCTGAGCCCGTCTGTACACGGGAAAAGGTGAAGAAGAGGAAGAAGACTTTTGATTACGTACCTGTCTCCCTGAAGGGTGAATGGTTACACCCGGGTTTGTCACCTTGGGGTGAGAAATTAGTCACGCTCTATCCGAATATGGCGACCACTTTCACGAACATTTATTTAATATGGCAAAGAATAGTCCACTTTCAAGACCATAAAGTTCGATGGCAAAAGAAAGTTCACTAAGCACTGTTTAAATAGGAAAGGGAGCTATCCAAATTTGGCAACCATAAAGGGCAATTCCACGACCATAAGAGGGAACTGTAACAACGGAGGTCTTATCGTCCCGAAATCGAAGAGAGAAGGAAGACAGGATAGGAGAAAGCCAGCCATTCCGAGAACTGACCTTATCTGTTTTGAATAAAATTCGCACTGCGTGGGAATCGAACCCGCGACCTAGCGCTTATAAGGTAGACGCGCTGCCCTCCGAGCTAACTAGGCTGGCGCTTTTCTTATTCAGGAGGTTAAACTCGCTTTAAACTCACTTACATTCACTTCGTTCACTTTCCTTCACTTCGTTCGGTCAATTACTTTCCTTCCTACGGGAATAGGATAAGGAAAGTAAAACTGACCTCGGGGCCCTGAACAGGTTAATGTTAACCCTCCCTGTCTCTGTACCGTCAGTGCGTCACATATGTGACATCTGGTCTCAAGAAATGCATCTTGC
>NW_007391756.1:0-1247 GCF_000475195.1 Diaphorina citri | reverse complement strand
AAGAGTGAGGGAGAGAGAGAAACACAGAGAGATGAGGGTAAAAGAGACACAGATGCCATAGAAAGAAGTGAGATACATAAATACGAAAGAAAGAGAGAAGGAAAGAGAGAGAGAGAGAGAGAGAGAGAGAAAGAATGAAAGAAAAAATAAGGAAGAGAGAGAGGGAGAGGGAGGAAGAGAGAGATAAATGAAGAAATATTATGCCTGAGTTCAGGTTTTATTGTCCCCAATTTTGTTTTCTTGTGTATGTCAAGTCCTTCTGCAACAGTTTTACACATTCAGTCCTTTGGTATGAACGTAGCACAGTTGCAGAAAGTACCAGAGCGACAATTTTAGGAGGTGAAAAAAGTTTCATCCCGAGGAGGAACAGTTTGTCTCTAAATTTGTATGTTCCGCCATAACTCATTAAATTTGAGACCATCGCCGCGCCGTTTTTATTTCATAGCAATGAAACAACTGCTACATTAGAAGCTCGTGGTTTGTCTTGCGGCATGCTCATCCTGTAGTATGCCCCTCATCAACTGGGCGATAAAGGTGTGGCCACAGATAGTCGATCGACGGCTGGGTGCTGCTCGGTCAACACGAGAACAACAGAATTGGTGGGCCGTGGGATTCGAACCGGGATTTTCCCGGCAAAAGCGCGTTACCACTGGGCTAACCGTGTCCCCTGTATTATTTACTACTGCTTTCCTTCTTATGCTTCTATTAGTGGAGAAGGCCTTGGACTATGCAGTACCGAACAGGTCGCCCAAACACATAAAGCCTTTTTCTGAATTTTAAACAAGACGGAGCCAAGGAATACAAGGATATCACTTAATCCATTTTATGTGTGTTCCAGTAGGATGCTATTCGGGGAGATACATTAAACAAATGAGAAATACACATATCAGCAAAGAAACGACCACTTGACATACAGAGTGGTCAGTTCCCTCCGTTTTGAAAACATAGGGTGTTTGAAAATTCCAAACACGAGAGCAATAAGTTAAATGCATTCGTATTTCGATTGCAAATGAAGAGATTTATTGGAAGGATCTAAAAGGCAAAAATCGAGTCGATAGCTACAGAAATAGCTACAGAAAGCAGGAGTCTTTTTTACTGGTTGATATACACTGTCCACCATTAAATGAAATCTCTCTCTCTCTCTCTCTCTCTCTCTCTCTCCACCATCATTTTTTTTGCAAAAACAATTTATTCGGGGGCGAAAATAAAAAGGCAAATTCAAAAGCGACAAAAAGCAGCAGCCACAG
>NW_007391755.1:0-1247 GCF_000475195.1 Diaphorina citri | reverse complement strand
TATCGCGGGGCGTGATTTAGATTTTAGATGTTATGAGGAATTGGGGAGATAGAAAATAGGTTAAATTTGAGATAGGTAAGTAAGTAGGTACTTAAACTTAAGTATTTATTACTTATGTAACTTAAGTATTTAGGGTCTTCGTATCAAGTTGGAGGCGGTTCACAAGACAAGAACCCTAGGGTTAGGACCAAGTTACTTGACCTAGACTAGGAATCAAGTAGGTAGTACGAGGTACATTTCCCGACTTGAAGACAAGTGGTCGAACAGTGTAAAGGTAAGTATTTGGTAGCTCAATTCTATTGCTATCTACGTAGGTACCTACACTATCCAAGTACTATCGAACTGACAGCCGGGCATAAATATTAGTACTTACTTATTTCAACAATGGTAAGTACCTATGTACATAAGAACTTACCTGGTGAAAAAGAGTCAGTTTGGTATATAGGTACCTAGGTATGTAGTTATGTACCCAAATAATTACTTACTTGCATAGGTACACACATATGTTTATGTATGTAGGTATGTGCTCATTTCTCCAGCTGTCATTATGTCATTCATACATAGATATGCATGTAATTCACTCGTAACTCTAGGATTCAAAGAAAATAACTTATCTTACATAATATACTTAGGTATGTATTATGTGAGTACTTGTTTCAGCAAAGTAAATAGGTAACAAAAAAGCTAGAGAAGAACGGGAACCCCGAGCGAAGGAGTAGAGAATAAATTAGGATGAGAAAGGGAGGGGATGAGAAAGGGAGGGAAAAGAATACCTCGGGATATGGAAAAGCGGGAGGAAATGAGGTAGGTAAGGTTATTTACCCTCGCTTGAAAATTGGGAGGAAGGGAAAGAAATATAACATTGAAGAAGTACAAAGTGCCAGAAATGGCGGGGTTGAACGAACTGCCGAAGTTAGTCAGCTCTCGAAATTTTCTGCTGACATGAACAGGCGATGATTTTTGAGTGACTTTTTTTTCTCCTCAATTTCTTTGAAAATTTGTTTACTCTTGTGAACTTTCGGAAGACGACTTTCTTGTCAATATTTTTTAATGATTTATGAAAATTTGACTGTAGAAAATTTATGATTAATGCTTGAAAGTAAGGAGGTATAATACCTAGGTACTTACATGCTCATGTGAAAAATATTTTACTTTTTTACTTTCTATACCTAATTGCTTTCATTGTCATTTTTTCTTTGAGTTTATCCGTTATGATGACTGTCATCATGTCTTTTTAAATAATTTTA
>NW_007391754.1:0-1247 GCF_000475195.1 Diaphorina citri | reverse complement strand
TCTTCTTCTTCTTTCACTGTTTCAGATAATTCCGAGTACGCGCTACCGACAGGAAAAGGTGTTCCAGGTTTTTCAGCTTTAATTATTTCCTCACTCGTGTTGGCTGAGATATCATCATGAGACTCTGGTAGGATCTCTAGTGAAGGTGGATTGGTTCTACTTTGTGATGAGATCGTTGGATTGTCTAGAAATGTTTCACTAGATTCTTTGGTATCACTTGTCTCAGCTTGGCTGTCTAATTCTTCTTTTTTGCCTTCAGCATGTTCAATTTCACTTACTGAATTGCAAGTGTCCTTGGATAAAAAACCTTCCATCACAGCATTAGATTCCGTGTCAGCTACTTCATCAAGACTAGGGCTTGCTTCTCCAGTCTCTATCACATCTGGTATTATTAGTTCTTCTGTGTCACCGCTAAGATCAGCCAAGTCTTTGTCTTCACTTGTAGATGCTATATCAATGCTAAAACCAGTTAACTCTGTATCTTCACTAGCAGATGGAACATCACACGCAAGATCAGGTTCTTTATCTTTATTGGCAGGCACATCATTATTAGGACCAGTGAAACCTTTGTCTTCACTGGTAGATGCAACACTTTTACTGGGAGAAGCTGAGACTTCATGTTCATTGTTAGATGCATCATGAGTTTCAGATATCACTTGAGGCTCTTCAGCAAGTGTGTTTGGTGTTTCATTGAGGGTCGAAGACGCTTCCTCAGGTTTGATGGGACATTCTTCACGTTCTACGTTAGGTAGGATATATTCTTCAGTTGATGTTGCTACATTGGGACAAGACTCGTTAGATACACTGGTATCTACTGACTCATCAACAAGACTTTCTAACTCTTCACATGATGATTTAGTTTCTGCGACCTTGATTTGTTCCTCCATTTCTTGTTTTTCACTAGATGTCTGTGGTGGAGAACAATGTTTAGTTGTTTGATTATTTTTAGTTCCAATAGGAGTTTCCTCCTGTGGCGTGAGATTATCTTGTTTGGTCGCATCTGCTGTTTCACTGCTACAAGTTGCAACAGATACAAGTTCAGTCTTATTGTCTTGTTTGGTGAAGGTTTCTGGTTCATCTTCTTTCAGCTTACACTGAGATAACACAACATTGTTATTATTGTTATTGGCGGGGGTATTACATTTCTGAGGTGAGTTCACAGGGCTACTACTAACAACTGGTTGAGGTTGGAAATTATTTTCTGAGGATTGTGTACTATCTTCTATATCATTGATGAAACATTTCTG
>NW_007391753.1:0-1247 GCF_000475195.1 Diaphorina citri | reverse complement strand
CCAGGAGACGGAGGGAAAAGATGGAAGAGGTGGAGGGGAAAATTGGAAGTGGTGGGGGAAGGGAATTCTGGAAGGGAGGTAAGGGCAGGGACAGGTTACGTCGGGGAGGGTTTTCATTTCGCTACACATTTCTACCCGTTCCAGATACGCTTGTATCTTTTCCCTTTTTTTTTTCCTGGCTCCTTTGTTGAATTTTTCCACATTCTACCTCCGTCCCGTCCCGTCCCGTCCCCTTCCCTTCTCTCCTGCTTTCCTACTAAACCTAGCAAAGATTGTAGAGATATTGCGAGCTAAATTATTTACTCCTGTCTGTGCTCGGTAGCTATTTAATTCATGAACCTGGTCAGGTAATAACAGCCATACATGATGGATTAGGACTGGCTTGTCTAGGAAATTGAAATTTCTGGTGACGCCTCCTCTAAGGGAACTTGGAACTGTGAGCAGAAATTGTTGAACTATAAGGAGATGATGGCTTGGTCCGGTTTTTGTTTTACTTGTAAAATAGGTCTGGATTCACAGGTTAATCTTGTCTGTAGTTAAATTGTTAACTATGTACCTATAGTAAAATTGTTGACGACTGCTGACACCTACTATGTACCCACGTCCTCTTTTCTTCTACGACTTCTAGATCCAGAGACAAATCAATTTGAAAAATTACAGGCAATTTTTTTTGAACCGGCAAAAGGCAGACAAAATTTGTCTTATATCAAACACGTTAAGACATTGATTTTTTTTTTTTTTTTTAATTCTAGAAATCTAATACCCATACCTACTAGAAATTTTGTCCAAAATATATAAAAATACATAAAAAAAAAAAACTAAATGCATTTTGTATTCAATGCACCAAAATAAGTACATAATATAAAGTACATACGAATATGTAAAAGTTCCTGGTGTCGCATTATAACCTTGTGAAAGTTGGCCGCGAGGTAGAAATGACATCTTGGAAAACGGTCGACTCAGGAAACAGAGGAAGAGCAAAGTTTGCTTTCGTTATTGCAAGTTTTCTGATAACGAGTAACTAGGGTGGCGTAGCTAGCTAGGGTGGAGTAGCTACTGGGGTGGCTGTACGGGAAATAGTCCTGCAGTTACTATTATTTGCACAAATCCTCTTAACTTTTCTCTTCCTCCTGTTTCGTTTTGTCGTCTTCTTCTCCATCATCAATTTCTCTTTATATTTGCCTTCCTCCTAAACGTCCTTCTTTCCTCTTCTCCTTTTCTTTCTCTTTGGTTGTCTTCTTCTTCTT
>NW_007391752.1:0-1247 GCF_000475195.1 Diaphorina citri | reverse complement strand
TTTTAGAACTGTCCGACTTACAGTTGAGAAGTTTAATGTAATAGAAAGTCGTGTGATGTTCACACCAGATTTTTTTATTTATCAAGTTAATTCTAGTTGTGTGTACTTATATACTTACAGCATAGATGTTGTAGAGAATTACCTCGCTCCGTAAGTGCGTTGAATACATTGTGACAACTTACCTGTGAACAAGAGAAAAGAAGAAATAAATAAAGTGATAATTTAAGTCCAGTAATTGAAGTAGATAATAAATATTATCATTGTAAATTATTACATCTGATTCTACACAAAATAATAATAAATATACACAATCACATTACTAATTTTCAAAAGGTTTGGGTCGATGTCGACCGACAATCACCTTCCGTCGACTTTTTAAGCAGATATTTTGCAATTTTATCTTATACTTTGGAATAGGTTTAGTTAGGGTTAATTGGTGTATTTAGATAGCAAAGGGTCCGCCCGTTCAAGTGTTTTAAATAAATAAATGTACTGTAAACGCACCTAAATATCCACAGAATTATGTACCTTCAACCGGTAAAACCTAAAGTCTGTATGGAATAATTTTGAAAAACCAATCCGGTGCAAATGCTGAAATAGCACAAGGTGTTCATTCAGAGGACAAAAAGCTGACCTCATTTCCTACATTGAAAGTTGTAATGGGTCACAATAAACTGTACAGTTTACTACAAAGGGAAAGTCATACGTGTAGTGTGACCCAAATACCGCAAGAGGGAAGACTCGAAGATCGTATTAAACTTTGTGAAAGACAGTATTAAACAATGTGAAGACAATATTGGGATAAGGGAAGCAAAAAGTAAACTTTCCGGAAGCAGAACGCAACCAACACACACTGGAAAAAGGAAAGATATCATTACTGATAGCGGAATGAAATTGCTGATAAGAAAGTTGGAAGTTCAGAGAGGGTGGAGGGATACGTAAATAACATACATACGAGTACGAGTAATCATAGTAATGAAAACTTTGAAGCTAATAAGGTAGTTAAGGTAAGGAAGGGAAATGCTGAAGGCAAAGAGGAAGGGAAGACGAACAAGTATGGAGAAATAATAAAAAGAAGGACGAAAGGATGGAGGAGGGAAAGAAGGAGGAAGAGAGTACGAAGAAGAAAATGTTCCCAATGACCCGGACCTCAATGTGAGTTTAAAGAAACTCAAATTAAGATTTCTGACTGTCTATTTTTTTTTCTCATACCAAAATTACCTACCAGTACCTGTTAGGTAATTTTG
>NW_007391751.1:0-1247 GCF_000475195.1 Diaphorina citri | reverse complement strand
CTTAAAATTACACACCTATTCTTTCATGAATATGTTAAGCTAATTAACATAACAGTAACATGAAATAATATGAGTTGAAAAAATTTGGGAGCCACAAAGTAAATAGGAAATCTCTTTGTTGATCAGGTAAGAAGGGATTCTTTGTCAAGACTTCTTTTTAATTATGATACACCAAGTAGAGCCATATTTTTATTTTCTCTTATGACAACTATACCAATAGGTACACCTTATTTACACTGTCAGCTATTACATTGAAATGCTATTGGAGTAAGAGTGAATGCTTATACTGGAACTTGGCCTGGCTCACTACCGTGCACTCAGTTCTGAGGCATGATAGTATTGGACATTTTCTCACAACCCACTTTTAATCAACTCTAGACCTCACCCAGAAAAAGGGTGCATAAGCTTCTGAAGGCTATTTACTACCATCACCTAACCTTTCCTATTATAAAATAACTCAATATTAAGTTACCAATTGGCTTTTGTTTTTCCAGGATGACAATATTGTCGGAAGTTCTAACAGCAGATAAGACCAAGTTACCATCAAATAAACAAATACTAGTGTTAGGTAAGTATGTACCTTTAGTTCACTCCAAAAACACTATTTTTCTACAGAGAAGGATAGATACAAGGGTATTTTCCAGTCTTTTTCATTTTACACTCAGCTCTGTATCCGTATCGTATCCAATATTGGGTAGGTGTGAATCGGCTTTCATTTGGGTCCTGAAGAACCAATGCGGTGAGGGAAAAGCCGTATTTTCCTTTCGCAATTTCCGCTTTTCTGAAGCCCGTGTCCCCTCTTTTGGCGTTATAGCGCCTGTACTAAACCGTAGGAATACCTTGTCATACACAAAAAGCCAGGCTGAGGCTTAGGTGTAGGGGCTGTACAGCCCTAAAGGATGGGTTGATCTTCTACGAATCTACGAAACTGTAGGAAAAAGAGGGGAAGCGAGCCTCAGAAGAAGAGAAATTCCGAAAGGAAAATACGACTAAGCTTCTCTGAATACAGGTCTAACCAAATAGAGGATAAATCTCATCGCGGTATTATTGAATAAGCAAAAGGAGAATCACGCTGTTTAACGTACTTCAGCGTTGAGGATTATTATGTTCAGGCGGTCTCTTCCTGATCCCTTGTGTGCCGCGTTCTTTTTAACTTAGGACTATTGCATTATGTTGAGGAACGTTGGTGACTTTAACATCCGTCCTGCCGTAAAAAATGCGATTGAAGACAAGAGTTAGCCTGGCTG
>NW_007391750.1:10084-11359 GCF_000475195.1 Diaphorina citri | reverse complement strand
AAAGGGAATTTTCGTCCTATTGGGGCTACATAAATAAATAATTGACACTACTTTGAGCTTACTCTTTGTTTTTCTATTTTTGCCCACTTCTAAGTGCATTGTTTAATTTTTTGGGATCTTTTTTTTTTCTTTTGCTATTTCTAGGTATTATTGTTCAATTTTGTATTTTCGTTTTCAGAATTGATTGAACAGGAGAATGCTAGTGGAGAGGCAGATTATTTGTTGGAGAGTGACCAACTGTGAGGCATCCTGTTCCTGTATCCTGAATCATGTCCTGTTTACAAGATTAGAAGATACATGAACTGACCTAAGTCATGCTGAGCTGGCCTTTCCATAGTGCTCCCTGGATCCTTCGAGCAAAAGATTCCAATTAGGAGTTTTCGCTGAATTCCCATTAAGGATGAGCTAAGGATTAATTTTTTTATCTATTTATTACTGAGAAACTATTTGATTGAGAAGGCAATTTTTATAGGTACCAAGTTTAGTAGGTAGGTCAACTATATTTATTGTACCTAGGTAGGTACCCTCTTCCTAGTCTTCTTCCTTAAAACTGTCCTGACTCTTCGTTTTCCAGCGTAGGTATTATTTAAGCTTCCAGACATTAATGGCAAATTTGTATGAACGCCGTGAAACTATATCGAGTATGCAATGCGCTTTACATTATTGTGAAACAATGAAAATGTAATGTACCTACCTAGGTTGGATTTGGCGATTCTATTTTCTAAGATGATTTATTTCGCAGCTTTAAACCATTATTTCATAGGAATTTTATGTACTTACCTATTCATTATTGAATTTAGGTTAGGAAGGAAACGATCTAGGTAACTTTTTTTCCATTCAGGTAGGTATAGGTAGATACCTAGGAATTTTTTTCTTTGTTAGGTATAATTTAATTCTAGTAGATAGTAGATTATGATCTGTCTTCCTTTCTTGTCATTTGCATCATCAGGTATTATTTATTTCTCTTTCTTTCTTTCATTCTCTCCCTCCCTCCCTCTCTCTCTCTCTCTCTCTCTATTTCTCCCTCCCCAGTCTCCTCTCTTTACTCATTTTTTTGTTCATTACCTATAGGTATTTATTATATTTTAATTAGGTAGGTATTACGAAGTAGTGTGATCATTCCATTTTCTTAAGTATCCCACTCTTGGGTGAGATTCACACTCCCCATACAGTAGGTACATAATATTAGTAAAATTCTCACAGTACCTACATTCCTACATATGTATTTACCTACTTATTGAACATAATTTTAAGTAGGTATTTATTGTAACTCGT
>NW_007391750.1:0-5417 GCF_000475195.1 Diaphorina citri | reverse complement strand
TAAGGGGAGAAGTTTACCTTTGTAAAGGTTTGTTAGTTTCTAGTTCCCCAACCCTTATGGGTAAAACCATAAAGGTTACAAAGTCATGATCCGTGAAGGTGTTAAGTATCACAAATTTAATTAAGGGATAAAAATGAAAGGAATAGTGATATGGAATCCTTCCTTTCATTTACATTAGTTCCAGTTTAAAAGCTACCAGTGTAAAAATCACGGTTTTGTGCAAAACTCCAGGGATCTCGGGATTTATGTTTCAAAGTCGGTTAACCAGACACAACAGACAAGAAGACAGACAGACATTTTTTTATAGAGCTCTTACCATTCTCGATCTCTGAACTTTAAACCGTACGTCGAAAGTTTACACTGTTCCTACCGTTGTGTGTTTTGAATAACAATTTTATCCCACGAATGGTATCTTAAAAGGAACTAACAGGAGAACCACTACTAAAGTGAACAGAGCGTTTATGACGTCATGAGAGAGTCGTGTATAACCAAACCTCTTAAACATCGAGTACAGGGTGTCTCCTCAATACAAACTCTGCATCTTTATCAAAGCCCCGAGAGAACAAGAATTACAGCATCAGATCGGTATGTGGTTATGGACAAGTAAGGGTATCTTGGATCACTCTTTCCTTTGTCAAAAATAAGTGAAAAAGTTTCTCCAAATACATTTCAGTTTCCAAAAGGAATACAGTTTATTTTTCTCCCTCACAGGTACCCCTACCTCCTTGTTCAACTCTACTCAACAATGGGATTACCCTAATGCCTGGGCCCCACTACAGGCATTCATCATACAAGGCTTGGACTACACGCAAGACAAATTAGCAAAGCAAGTGGCATACCGACTGGCTGAAAAGTGGCTCTTCACAAACTATATGGGCTATGAAACTAGCAAGGCTATGTTTGAGAAAGTAAGTTAACACATTTGGAGTCAAGTGGATTGGAACACATCACATGCCTTTTTCAAGGGTCTAGGACGTCTAGGTCTTTGCCTACCTTGCCCTTGGGATCAATTTCATACACAGTTACCTCGAGGTAAAAATCTCACTATAAATCTGCACAAATAAAACCAAATTGTACAAACCTCCAAAGGCTGATGAGACTTTCAGAGCCTTTTTACATTAAGATATTGAAAAAAGGTTGACTGTTAATCCTCCATAACTCCCAATTAACCTTTTTTTTTTTTTTTTTTTTGTGATATTTCAGTATGATGTAGAACTCATTGGAAAGACAGGTAATGGAGGCGAGTACGAGGCACAAACTGGATTTGGTTGGACCAATGGATTCGCATTTGAGCTTCTAAATAGATACGGAAAAACTATATCTTTCAACAATACTCAAGGTAAGTAATAGAGAATTGATGTAGGTTAGTACCTAAAATAAGTAGTTATTACCAAAACAATTATCAGAGGAAATATAGGTATTATAACATAAAACATCACAACTGTGACATCTCTATGATAACAAAAAATCTACACCTTAACAATTCTAGCCAAATAAGGACATGAAGTTATAACTCTGTTGGTGGATTTCACCACTATTTTTTCAGCCCTTAAAAGACCTACAGGTCCATTTGATTTGTATAAAGGCCGTTAAGCTATCAGCCTGTTGGAGGCAAAAAAATAGGTTGGTGAAACCCACCAGAAGTAGGAATAGAAAGTTACGACTTACCAGAAGGTTATTTGATCTCAGGTTGCTGTTGAAGAGTTAATGAGCGAGGTCCTACTTCAACACTACTATTAATCACACAGGAATGAAGGATACGATAGTCCTAAATGACAATTTTTCTTGATCAGTCCGCAGTTCTTCCTCATTCCTCAAAATATCCCAAACGGCAAATTTTAATTTTTTGAAATTTCCCGCTTAAAAATTTGTTGATAACGCAGGTTTCAAATTTCGCCACTAGGTAGCGTTTCAAAATCTCAATAAGCACCGTTCACACGATGTGAGAATTGTGCGTGAAGTACAGGGTACCTATGAAGTTTGGAAACAGGCATGGTAGAAAGAAGGGAATTTATGGAAAGCGTTTTGTTTAATGTTTTAGGATCCTTCCTAAGCCAACAATGGTTCTAAGAAGGCTCTTATTTTCTCTTGGTTTTTGATCATTTCCCTTACAGGAAGCTACTACAATAAAATCCCCGGATCCGGTTACTTATCCGGCTATTATCCGTCTTTCATGTCCGGAAGACCTTCCTTCATGTCTGCTGGATAAATTTAGAATATTATCTTGAAGCTTTCTCATATAGGTAGAATATAAAAGGTACCATGATATTTTGATACCGTGTGGTTTGTTGCTTCTGTGTCTTTTTTCGCTCCTGTTCAGAAGTCACGCCAATGGACAATTGCCAGAAAAAGGAGCTGTCACAAAAAAATGAGCCCTGAGCAGTGACCAGTGGTATTATAGGGTTAGGTTGAACACAAAAAGGAGCTTTCTTTTTCATTGTCGTGGCTTCTGAATAGTTACCAAACTTTTTTTAATGGTATTCTTTTAAGTGGCAGTGTTTTCTTGAAGGACCTTTTGACTGTGGGTGTGGGTTATTTCATGACATGAATTGTGTTGTCCCTATGGTTAGGTATCTGTTATTACTTAGATGTAGGTAAAAGGTTTCTGTTTTGCTTTGAACAAAACAGCACTAAAAAATGTAGGTAATATTAGACGTGGCGGGTGCTTTCCGTCAGCCTCTCAATCAGCCCTAGCTAGGGTGACTGCTTTGGACTGACATTAGGTTTTGGCTACAAAAATCTCACGAGTGGATGTCCTCCGCACTCCAACCTTGGGTACCTATTTCGTTAGCAGGAGAAATTTCAGGCTGATATGCCCTTCCTGTTTGAAGTTCCCTAGCCAGACTATGCTGGTCTACTTCCTATAAGTCCCCCAGCCAGACTAGCCGGTCTACTCCCTGTTTAAAGTACACCAGCCAGTCGAGTAGCTATGGCTACCTACCTACTCTGATTGTGTTAAAACAGAAACCATTGAATCATTTTCCTATTTCAGAGCCCGTGTTGTGTTCAGCACTATGTAGCTTACTGTAAAGGATTCCTAATAGGATGAAATCCTAACAAGGACTTCATGAGATGTGCCAATTTGTTACTTCTAATTGTAAAGTCATAGAAGAGAGAGAGGGCTCTAGGAATCTGCTCATAAGAGAAGTGATGGGTCTGTCCCTGTCCCTGATATCTAAAAATTAATCGGTTAAGGAAAAACGGTACTTACCTACAACAGTAGATCTTGGAATTTTTTTCAAGTAGACCCTATCCAGTAATTAGAGTAAAATATAAAAGGTCCCTATCCCTGCCTAGTTATTTAATAACTTATTACGTAATTACGTATGGTAGGTACCTACCTAGGTAGTAGCAAATAGAAAATCCAGCTACCTATTCTACAAAATATATAGTATAGGTATTAGCTTTAGCTCGTTAAGTAGGTAGGTAGGTACACCTGATTTCTTGGCTTTTTTTGAAAGCATCAGGTACCTACCTAAGTCCTACACCTACAAGTCGCACCATTAAACTTAAATACAAACCCACTTTTTCACTCACTTTCACAGTGTGAACAGTTCTTGTTGAGCACCGATTTCAGCACTTTTATCAAGCGCACTTGTAACCTTCCTACTTGTTACGTGTGATTTTCTACAGCAACCCCACTTAATTCGCTTTCCGCACATTTCTATTTTGAAAGCAGAGCCATATTTTGGTGTGGGGGGGATGAGGGGGCCCGAGCTTTATTTTTCTCTTTTACTGTAGGCCAGACTCCGAAAATTTGCAGCATCCATTCCGGTAGTCCTTTTTTTTTCATTAGGCGCTTTAACAATGTTTTATGCATGTCGTTCGCGCCGTGGCCGGTAGTCCCCTTACTCCTGGTGTAAAGGGAATTTTTGTCCTATTGGGGCTACCTACATAAATAAATTGACACTACTTTGAGCTTACTCTTTATTTTTCTATTTTCGCCCACTTCTAAGTGCATTGTTTAATTTTTTGGGATATTTTTTTTCTATTTTTGCCCACTTCTAAGTGCATTGTTAAATTTTTTGGGATCTTTTTTTTTCTTTTGCTATTTCTATTACTGTTCAATTTTGTATTTTCGTTTTCAGAATTGATTGAACAGGAGAATGCTAGTGGAGAATCCGATTATTTGTTGGAGAGTGACCAACTGTGAGGCATCCTGTTCCTGTATCCTGAATCATGTCCTGTTTACAAGATTAGAAGATACAATACATGGACTGACCTAAGTCATGCTGAGCTGGCCTTTCCATAGTGCTCCCTGGATCCTTCGAGTAAAAGATTCCAATTAGGAGTTTTAGCTGAATTCCCATTAAGGATGAGCTAAGGATTATTATTATTATTTTTTTTATCTATTTATTACTGAGAAGCTATTTGATTGAGAAGGCAATTTTTAGAGGTACCAAGTTTAGTAGGCAGGTCAACTATATTTTTATTGTACCTAGGTAGGTACCCTCTTCCTAGTCTTCTTCCTTAAACTGTCCTGACTTTGCGTTTTCCAGCGTACCTAGGTAGTATTGTTTACTTCCAGACATTAATGGCAAATTTGTATGAACGCCGTGAAACTATATTGAGTATGCAATGCGCTTTACATTATTGTGAAACAATGAAAATGTAAGGTACCTACCTACCTAGGTTGGATTTGGCGATTCTATTTTCTAAGATGATTTATTTCGCAGCTTTAAACCATTATTTCCTAGGAATTTTATGTACCTACCTACCTATCCATTATTGAATTTAGGTTAGGAAGGAAACGATCTAGGTAACATTTTTTTCATTCAGGTAGGTATAGGTAGATACCTAGGAATTTTTTTCTTTGTTATAATTTAATTCTAGTAGATTATGATCTGTCTTCATTTCTTGTCATTTGTATCATCAGGTATTTATTTCTCTTTCTTTCTTTCATTCTCTCCCTCCCCCTCCCTCTCTCTCTCTCTATTTCTCCCTCCCCCAGTCTTCTCTCTTTACTCATTTTTTTGTTCATTACCTATAGGTATTTATTATATTTTATTTAGGTAGGTATTACAAAGTAATGTGATCATTCCATTTTCTTAAGTATCCCACTCTTGGGTGAGATTCACACTCCCCACACAGTAGGTACATATTATTAGTAAAATTCTCACAGTACCTACATATGTATTTACCTACTTATTGAACATAATTTTCTGTAGGTATTTATTGTAACTCGTACTACCTACGTGTATTATTTATTGTAATATCAAAATTGTTATTGATATTTTTTGTGAATACGTAGATACAATACTTAGTTATTTTGGTAGGTGAGTGAAGATATTTGAGTGCGTTTTTCTTAAGGACTCTGAGATTTATGATGCCCTAACGTAAATTAAAACCCAATTTTTAATTCCTACATAATAGGTAATTTTAACTGCACCTATTTATGGTTTTAGTCAACACAAGCG
>NW_007391749.1:0-1247 GCF_000475195.1 Diaphorina citri | reverse complement strand
TGCGGTGGCTACTCGCATCTATCGTTTGATCCGGTGTGCTACACGGATCATCTACCGTTGGATGAGTTTACGTTCGATGACTCATCGTTTGATTTGGGCCGAGCCTCTGCCCCAGACACTAGCTGTACAGGACATCATTTGGAACCGAATAGTCATTTGAATGCGTATTTGTCCCTGGATAATTTCCTGCTTTCCAGATCCAGGTAATATTGAGCTGTGTTTTATTATGTGACTTTACTTTCCTTGTCCCCAGTTTTTAATGCCAAAACACGTTTTGAGGTCCCTAGAGCCTAAATCCAAAGTTTCAGCCATTGGCAAATTTTCGATGGTCAGTTTTTAGTGCCAAAACACGTTTTGAGGTCCCTAGAGCCTAAATCCAAAGTTTCAGCCATTTCAGCTTTGTGTGTGTCTGTCTGTCTGTAAACAAAATATCTCGAGAACGGTAAGAGGACCTCTGAGTGTTTAATATTTTTTTGATGAAAACAGTTCAAGAATTAAAGAGTCCGTCTCTCAAGGGAGATGTTTTCCTACATGAGACCGCCATACATGTCAAGCTTCTGACTGTGTCAGAATGTGTATGGCGGAAAAAGCTTGACGTGTATGGCGGTCGTGTGTAAGGCGAATGACGTAGGTGAGGTCCATTGAGAACTTAACCCTTAAAGCCCGACTTATTTTAGGAAGAATCTTTCAATTTTTCTGATCAGGCATTATTATTTGGGCAATAAATAAGGCCTCTACAAAGTTCCATGTCCTCCTAGGTCTCCTAGTAGTACTGAACAAAAAATCGATCCGGAGACAAAACCAGACAAGTTAGCCAAGTGAATTTTACTGACGTCTTAGATCATTAGAGAAACACGTGAAAAACACTGAGAACGGAATTTTTTCGATAGATCTGGAATGATATACCTATCCCATTTTCAAGATCATGTTTTTGTAGGACGTATTGTCCCTTTAGGGGTGAAAGGGTTAAGTTTGCTGCCCTCAATAACTTACCAGAGGTAATTTTCCTACTTGGAAAGTACTCCGGGCAGGGTAGGGGGGTTTGAAGAACTGTCCATACACATTGTTGACCGTGGCGAAGTCATTAATATCGTTCAGTAGAATGGTTGTCTTCACTACGTGCTCGTAAGATCCTCCAGCCTGAAACCGGAGGTTTTA
Organism: Diaphorina citri; assembly: GCF_000475195.1. Classification (NCBI taxonomy): domain Eukaryota; kingdom Metazoa; phylum Arthropoda; class Insecta; order Hemiptera; family Psyllidae; genus Diaphorina; species Diaphorina citri. Next base: position 89 of record NW_007391749.1, on the reverse strand, counting down.
ATTGTTTATTTACTTTTTTTTAAGAGGTTTGACAGAGGGAACTGTAACTGCTAGGGTCTTATCGTCCCGAAATCGAAGAGAGAAGGAAG
>NW_007391748.1:0-1248 GCF_000475195.1 Diaphorina citri | reverse complement strand
TGTCAAACCTCTTAAAAAAAAAAAAAAATGTTAAAAAAAATGGTTTACCTACAAGTAAATCTCTATCACCATTTTATTACCTACTTGATTTTTCTCTGAAATTTCTTGACACAATGTATGTAAATTTGCCTAGCTTGACAAGCATTGGAATTTGCTAATGGGTAGGTTAGGTATACCACTTATTAAAAATAACTCCTTTTATATGTGTGTGTATCAAAAATTCAGCCGAGTGATTTAGAGGTAGACAAAGTAACTTTAACATCCTTTGACCACCATTTAAGTTTCAATAATTGAAATGGAATTATTCCAATCAGGCATATGTGTGTGTATCAAAAATTCAGCCGAGTGATTTAGAGGTAGACAAAGTAACTTTAACATCCTTTGACCACCATTTAAGTTTCAATTCCAATCAGGGAGAGAAACTGACAAAAATGTATATTTTTCAGTGGACCGCAAAAATGGGAAAGACTTTTGGGTGTCCTCCGCTTACAGTGTTGGGGGGCTTTCCCCGTTCTTCCTCTAATGGTTGGAAAACTGCATACAAAACGAAAGCATCGAGATAGCACAGGCAAAAAGAAGGAAGAAAGAAAAGGCAGAAAAATATCTAAGAAGAACGTGAACATAAAGGAAATGTTTGAGGCAAATGTATGACTTTTAATAGAAATTTATATTTATGGTTGCGGAGGTGGGCGGTGGAAATGGTAAATGGAGAGAGGATAGAGGGAGCGTAGAGCTGTTAAAGAAACTGTGCTCAAAATTCTATACAGGACTTTATAGAAGAGCTTTTCATTCTCTCTCTGAAAGAAAGAAAGAAAATGACGTTTTTAGTAAAAAAAAGACACTTTAAACCTAATAGAAATACTGTTACAGGTTAGGACTATAACCTACAATATGAAATAGCTGCCTTGTGGACTTTTTTCCCAAGAATGGAGCAGTTGCAAATGGATAAAAAATATAAATAAATGGTCGATTCCTATGTAAAAAGTTGGGAAAAATCCAAATATGAGGTCAAAACTCCGAAAAAGTAACTTCGCGGTACATTTTGTGAGAAAAGTGGATTAATTAGGTGTGGTTTGAATCAGAAACTTTCGTGGCTAAGACAAAAGTAATCAACTGTTTGTCGAAAAAGTTGCGTATACCGCGAATAAGTTGCAAATAGCGCGAACAAGTTGCGTATACCGCGAACAAACCGCGGATACCGCGAACAAACCGCGGATACCGCGAACAAACCGCGGATACCGCGAACAA
>NW_007391747.1:0-1248 GCF_000475195.1 Diaphorina citri | reverse complement strand
CCCCCCCCCCTCGAGCTTCATTTTTTTCCTTTTGATGTAGGCCAAAAATTTAGAGTATCCCCCCCTCCCCCGCTCGACAAAATCCTGTATACGACTCTGAGATGGCAGTCTAAATTTTTTGTGATTAGCAATAGTAACCCCCTCTCACCTGTGGCATCTCACTGACTCGAATCGCCTGCTCCTCAGGGCCCTGAGCCTCGGTCTGACTCTCTCCCTGCCCCTCACTCTGCTCCATATGAGTCGGCCCTGACATCACCTGGCCCCCCATCACCTAAACATATAGAATATTCAACTTCAACAACTTACATAAATTCATAATGATATCAAACCATTATTATAATGACAGTCATAGACAAATACAAAAAAACACCATATGAAACAAGAAACGAGCAATATATCATTCCAAACATAAGAAATAAATTTGGAGAAACAACACTCAAACATCAAATCCCAACAATATTAACCCTCACTCTGCTCCATATGAGTCGGCCCTGACATCACCTGGCCCCCCATCACCTAAACATATAGAATATTCAACTTCAACAACTTACATCAATTCATAATGATATCAAACCATTATTATAATGACAGTCATAGACAAATAGAAAAAAATTTGGACCGATTGCAATACTTTCATTACTAGTATAGCTCCGCTATACTGTAGTAATAGAAAGTAAAAACACCATATGAAACAAGAAACAAGCAATATGTATATCATTCCAAACATAAGAAATAAATTTGGAGAAACAACACTCAAACATCAAATTCCAACAATATTAAACAATCTACCGAACGAACTAAAAGAAATAAACAACAAAAGTGAAATGAAGGACAAATTACAGGAATAATATCTCACTAACAATAATGAAGTATAAATACTAATGAAATATGTAAACCGTCCCTAAAAGTACACAAGTACTTAGAGGGATTAATAAAGAATAATCTGTACAGTGGAACCTCGATATAACGAAATCCTTGATATAACGAAGAAAAGTCGATTTCCCTTCCCTTCAGAGGCAAAAATAGAGAAGTAGAGAAAATTACCTCAGTATAACGAAATTGATTGAATTTTAACCTCAGTATAGCAAAGTGATCTTAAAAGCGAGTAGAATTACCTCAGTATAACGAAGTTACTCTGATTTTGACCACAGTATAGCGAAGTAAATCGACATAACGAAATAGTTTCGATTTTAACCTCGATGTAACGAAAAATAGATATTACAAAAACCTCGATATAACGAAATTTTG
>NW_007391745.1:0-1248 GCF_000475195.1 Diaphorina citri | reverse complement strand
TTGTAGTCTCCTTGATTCAACAAACCAAATGCATTCCAAGTTGACGATATTGTATCTAGTTTGTCTATACGTCTGTTTTGCTAAAAATAATAATAAGTATAATCGAACAACGATTTGGATAAAATTAGGCAAAATGTTCATCAGTCTCCTTGATTCAACAAACCAAATGCATTCCAAGTTGACGATATTGTATCTAGTTTGTCTATACGTCTGTTTCGCTAAAAATAATAGTAGGTATAATCGAACAACGATTTGGATAAAATTAGGCAAAATGTTCATCACATTAAAGGAACTCTGTTCACTAGAGTTCACAGAACCACTAGCACAGTTGATAACAGAAACTTGTTATCACTTGAGATAACAATACAAGTCTCGGGAGTTTCCAAAGAAAAAGACCCAATCCTTACCTATGTAAAATGGCCTTCATCTATGAAAATTATACCATATCACGTATACTTTATCATGTCCAAAACTCCAACGAAATAATAATAATAATAATCAACTTCCCCCCTCTGCCTTTCTTCAAATTTGGTTTTCTATAATTAAGTTGCGTGTTCATTTGAATGTAAAGTCTATTATTACTTCTTCAATACTTTGCTTTGTTTGTAAGCATTTTACTTGTGATATGCGTTTTACCTTCACGTCCTTGACACATGCATTGCCTGACATTTTCCTTGTCAAGACACGACTTTTACACTAACCCAGATTTTTTTTCTATGCTTCACTTTAGTTGTGCCAAACCGTGTTCTTAAAGTTGACACCATACCCTGTAGTTCAAATTGAGAGCATTTTTGAACTCCTGTGCATAGAGACAAAGTCTCATTTTAACCCAACATATCACTCCTTGAAGTGTGGTAGCTAAGTTATCGTTTGGACACCCTGTATATGATTATGTATTGTATATTTACATCATCATGCATTCAAATTTTTCATATATCATTAATACATTATGTATTCAAAGTATACATACAGGATGTTCACATGTTACTGTAAGTAACTTAACTAAAAGTGGTGATTTATAGAATTAAAAAAAAGAAACTCTTGTCTCTTTAACCAAGGGTTGTGCCAAACCGTGTTCTTAAAGTTGACACCATACCCTGTAGTTCAAATTGAGAGCATTTATGAACTCCTGTGCATAGAGACAAAGTCTCATTTTAACCCAACATATCGCTCCTTGAAGTGTGGTAGCTAAGTTATCGTTTGGACACCCTGTATATGATTATGTATTGTGTGAGGAGAGGGAGAAGG
>NW_007391744.1:0-1248 GCF_000475195.1 Diaphorina citri | reverse complement strand
GATGGTCAGTTTTTAGTGCGAAAACATGTTTTGAGGTCCCCAGAGCCTAAATCCAAAGTTTCAGCCATGGGTCCGTGTGTCTGTAAACAAAATATCTCGAGAACGGTAAGAGCTAGAGACTTGAAATTTGGTTCACACCTCTTAATTATGACAAGGATGCAACACGAAACTTTTGGTTACTATCGATGCTCAGGTTGGTGGCATTTTAGCCGCCTTTTGGCGGTTTTCAGCTGAACTGACTTGACGGTTAGAGATATTGATAAAGTTATTGGAGAAAAACCACCAAAAACCATACCTAAACCCCAGAAAAGCATATTTTAATTGAAAAACACAACCATAACCAAACCGACTCAGGCTTAACCTAATGGAGGAAGAGAACCTGATCCTAAAAACCTGCTTTGTTTACATATATGTACACCTATACCTACAAACCTACATAGTCTAAAAGTTGTATCATTAAGAAGACCAATTGTAATTATGTACTTATTATATTGTATTGTAAACAAAATTATAAACAATGAAAAATAAAGGTTTATCAAAAAATTGAAATACCTAAACCCCCAGAAAAGCACATTTCAATAGAATACAATTATGTACTTATTATATTGTATTGTAAACAAAATTATAAACAATGAAAAATAAAGGTTTATCAAAAAATTGAAATACCTAAACCCCGAGAAAAGCACAATTCAATATAATAAGGAAAGTCGTGTGATGTGCACACCAGATTTTTTTTTAATAAGTACTTGCAGCTTGCTCTGACCATGGAGAGGAATTTAAGGCTGAAATAATTAGACTGAATGTAATAATCTCATTAGAATAATCGCTTTAATCCCTCTCTGTGTATATGACAGGACAGAAAAAGAGTTGCATTATACCCCACTAAAACGAACCTATCATTTGCAAACCACATCCACACACAGTTTATGACTTCTATCATTTGCAAACCACATCCACACACAGTTTATGACTTCATAATACGTAGATGAAATGCCTAGTTATTAGATATCTCAATAAAACTGAATGAACGAAATCCAGGTCTAACGTGACCTAGACCACGTCATGTTGTATTTATGTAGTTTTTTTGACCATGGAGAGGAATTTAAGGCTGAAATAATTAGACTGAATGTAATAATCTCATTAGAATAATCGCTTTAATCCCTCTCTGTTTTTGACAGGACAGAAAAAGAGTTGCATTATACCCCACTAAAACGAACCTATCATTTGCAAACCACATCCACACACAGT
>NW_007391743.1:0-1248 GCF_000475195.1 Diaphorina citri | reverse complement strand
TTTTTTATTGGGCTCCGTCAAGAGCTTTTTGACAATTGTCTTTATAGAATAGAATATACCTTGTTTATCTTGCTGGGAGAGGACTGAAAAGTCCCTTTTCCCCCGCAGTCCAACCAAGGTCTTACACATGTATATATTTTGACATATTATGGGTAGTTATGTTCATAGATATTTGGCGAGCTTTTGATGGCATCGGATGTACTTACTTACTTATATTTTGACATATTATGGGTAGTTATGTTCATAGATATTTGGCGAGCTTTTGATGGCATCGGATGTACTTACTTACTTTAGGGTCTGGTGCGGGGTGTATTTCAAAAAGGAACTCCTCTCAAGATCTAACTTTCTATATTTCTAAAGGAACTTCTTATAATTTGTAATTTAGTCCATATTGTGGAGAGATATTTCGAAAGCTTTGCATATTTCAGGGTTCGGCGCGGGGACCGCATGATACTTATGACGGCGGTTTACGGATTGACATAAGAGTTATACACTAATACTCAATGGTCAGGTCCATCCAGGATTGAACTCAATCCGACGCAAGCAACTTATAAACTTTGATATGTTTGATTTTTCTTGAGAAGTCATTTTCTTCATTTTGAGAAGTCGTTGTTTTCTGGCATTTGAAGCAAATATTGTGAATGAAAGGAGCAGCGAAACGGATTGAACTCAATCCGACGCAAGCAACTTATAAACTTTGATATGTTTGATTTTTCTTGAGAAGTCATTTTCTTCATTTTGAGAAGTCATTGTTTTCTGGCATTTGAAGCAAATATTGTGAATGAAAGGAGCAGCGAAAATCGTAAAACCTTTAAAACCATCCCTTCTTGACAAACCCCGCCAGAGTTTGATAAAATATGCTGTACTTTGAGAGATCAGAGGAGATTTTTAGTCGCTCCCTTTTTTTAATAACATTGTCGGACTTGTTTCTTCCCCTTCTGTCTTCTCAATTCTCCTCCTGGGCTTCTTTTTACACAGATTTCATTTTCAACACCAGTAATTAGGCGTGTAATTTGAATATTAAAACACAAAAACGCACCAGCACAATGAAAACATTACACATTATAATGCAATAAAGAAATGTTTTAAAAAGGAGCTTGTTTTTTTACCTTGCCCCAAAAAAGCGTTAATGAAAAGAATTGAGCAGGAACCATAGCCCCAAAAACCTGGGAACAAAGCTTTACATTAATTAGGGAAATTTTTGGAGGAAACTAATTCTTTCGGTGGGAAAGAGAAGAAACAGGAAAA
>NW_007391742.1:0-1248 GCF_000475195.1 Diaphorina citri | reverse complement strand
TATCTCAAACTAAACAAAGTTTGGAATAGTTAAAAGGACCTTGACTAAATTACAAAACGTTACGTTAAACGTCCGTAAAATTAAAAGTTTGTTTCTTTAGAACTTGGCCCGATTAAACTTTATCTTTTGAAGAGGTTCCATAGAGGGAACTGTAACAGGCTTTTGTCCCGAAATCGAAGAGAGAACGGGATAAGGTCCCGAAATTAACTTGGCCCGATTAAACTTGATCTTTTGAAGAGGTTCCATAGAGGGAACAGTAACAGGCTTTTGTCCCGAAATCGAAGAGAGAACGGGATAAGAGAAAGTCAGCCGTTCCGAGAACGAACAACTGGTTAGAACAAGGTTTGCCTCGGGCGGGAATCGCAGGCGGGACCTAGCGCTTCGAAGGCAGACGCGCTACAAGCTAACGAGGCTGACGGAATAAGAGAAAGCCAGCCGTTCCGAGAACGAACAACTGGTTAGAACAAGGTTTGCCCCAGGCGGGAATCGCAGGCGGGACCTAGCGCTTCGAAGGCAGACGCGCTACAAGCTAACGGGGCTGACGGATTAAAGATTTAGTTTGTCCAGGATCTATCATATTCTTCTTCTCGGTAAAAAATCGAGTTACCTTTCTCTCCATTTTAGACACAGCTTTTTACACATCACATGAACTAAATGGAGGGGGGACTACTAAATGAGGGACACGGTACAAATAGGGATAGTAGGTAAATACAGGGTGGCTCACTTACCTGATTATTAGCGTCAGTCACCAGGGCAGACAGGTTGGGATGTTTGACCACACTGAACCTTCCTTTCCTCTCCTCATCTATGCCGTTCACTGAGGGAGGGGAAATGAACGAGAGAGAGAGAGAAAGAGAGAGAAGGATTAAATTAAGACCTTGGCAGTTACACAGAGACGTTAAAAAAGAGCATATAAAGTTAATAACTAGTTGTTTTGCAGTTATCTATGGGTAGAACACACTCAAAACAAGGGAATCGAAAGGAAGAAAAAAAAAGTCAGCAATTTTTATATCGAATCAGGAAATCGAACTCGGAACCTTCTGCATGAGAAGCAAGAGCGTTACGACCGCTGGACTAACCATTTCAAACGTAAGCCCAGCCACTCACTATCTGGTAGACCTGACGACAGGTCCACCTGATACCTGATGAGCACACACACTATCAGGTAGGCCTGACACAGAGAGGGTTTCACTTACCTACGTACGGAGTATTACTACTATAGTCTTCGTCTTGCCTATATGCTGGGAA
>NW_007391741.1:0-1248 GCF_000475195.1 Diaphorina citri | reverse complement strand
AGTCAAAAGTTAGATAGTTCACAAAAATAATACTATTAATCGGACAAAAATTTACCTATCTCTGTTTCGATCGATAAGGTGCAATCCATTACGTATAGAAAGGTACGTATGTACTTAAGTAGGTACGGTTACTATTACCTACGTTTTCTTTTGATTTTACGTTATCCGCGGTTATATCCTATTTGTTACTGACGCAAATAAATTAATCATCTACAAATTACAATAACAAAGAATAACTTTTATTCAAGTATTAATGGATATTACGATATTAGAACAAAAATCAGTACGTTTCAGACAGAACACGTGTCTTTTCGTTGGATTTTACAAAGGCGACTCGATTATTGAGAAAGGAACTGTCTTGTCACTTGTGAATGCCTCGCTATAAGATTGGGTGAGTAGGTATCCTTCTTAATCCGCGATCTCATATCCTGTTGTCCCATTATTACCCATTATTCCCGTTGTCCCATTATTCAATTACGAAACTCATTCTCATATCTTTACATGTCAAACGTACGAATTTACTATCCTTTATATCAAATTGGCAAGCGACGATTCTACCAGGCTTAATCGTGATTGTATTGGGTACTTATCTCATAGTAGGTAACCTACAAGTGCTTCGTTAATCATACGGTATGTCATGTTGTGCAATATGAAATTGAAAGGTTGTATTAAACAAGGGCCCAACCCGGCTTAGGCCCTTTTTGTATTAAACGGCTTTTCTAATGTTCAATGTTAAGACTCAGTCCCCGAAAAAATGTTGATAGGCAGATATCTAAATGGGTAAGACAAACGAGTTTTTTTCTTTTACTTTCTATTTTTTTTTTTACCTCCCAAATCAAAAACTTCCAAGCTGATATATGTAGGTACGTTATTTAAAGCTCCATTTTTGTACCTAGCCCCTTTTGTTCAATAAAACCTTTCATGTATTACCGCCAACCGCTTAGTAGGTAAATTCAAGAAATTTAATGATTACGTTTGATTAGTGAGAATAAATATCATTTCGTTTTTGTTTTATGAATGAAATTATTGTTCAGCCCTACGTGAACGTAAAGTGCACATACTAACTACAAAAGAGTGCAACACTTGAAGTAGGAGCTTCCAAAACAGAAAATGATAACTTCTCAAATGTCCCGCCTAATTGAAAAGTTAAATCCAAAATTCGCATAACCGATTAAACTTTAAATTTGTCGAGAAGCTAATGCCTATAAAATTAATTTGCAAAGGGTTAAAAAATTATGTACGAAAAGG
>NW_007391740.1:0-1248 GCF_000475195.1 Diaphorina citri | reverse complement strand
GAAAAACAAATAAAGTAAATAGGGAGAATGGGATGGAGAGAAGGAGGTAGAGAAAGGAGTGGGTGAAAGACAAAAAAATGAGAAGGAAGTAAACGTAGGAAAAGAAAGAGACAGGAAGACAAATAAATAAATGTAGGTGGGATGGAAAGGGAAAGGAAGGGAGAGAGGGAAGAGGAACAGGGGGAGAAAGGCAAATAAATAAGACAACGAAGGAGGTCTTGAAACGAGAAGGGGAGAAATATGTATAAAGAAAAAGAGGGAGAAAGAGGAAGAGGGCGTAAGAGAAGAGAGAGCTAGGGAGAAAGGCAAATAAATAAGACAACGAAGGAGGTCTTGAAACGAGAAGGGGAGAAATATGTATAAAGAAAAAAAGGGAGAAAGAGGAAGAGGGCGTAAGAGAAGAGAGAGATACACCACCGTGGAAAGAAAGACGAATGAGATGGAAAGAGAGGAAGGGAAAAAAAGGGAGGGAGGGATGGATGGAGAGAAGGGGAGAAACATAAAGAAGAAAAGGGATAAAGGGAGGGAGGGAACGAAAGGGAAAGAAAGGGAGGGACGTATCACGATGTAACTGGTACGAAGTTATTGTGAAGAATGTAAGGAAAGGAAAATAATACAATAAATCCTGCTATGTATTGGTGGAAGTTCATCTCTTTATAAACGAGGGGGGAAAAGGGAAAGAAAGAAGGGAATTAAAATGGGGAGAGAGGGAAGTGGGAAATTCTAGAACTATCAGAAATCAGACCTTTGTAAGCCCGTAACTGGTACGAAGTTATTGTGAAGAATGTAAGGAAGGGAAAATAATACAATAAATCCTGCTATGTATTGGTGGAAGTTCATCTCTTCATAAACGAGGGGGAAAAGGGAAAGAAAGAAGGGAATTAAAATGGGGAGAGAGGGAAATGGGAAATTCTTGAACTATCAGAAATCAGACCTTTGTAAGCCACAAGTTTTTCAGAGCCCTATCTGAATACCTAACATCCATCAACATACTCGTAGAAGATAAGCCTTCTGATGCCAAATAAGACTGAAAACAAGGAAAGTAAATGGCTTACTGCCACTGGATTGCATTCTGAGGTTCCGGGTTCGAGATATAAAAAAGGGAAAGGGTAGAGGAAAACGGGAAATTCCGGAAAGACGAGCGTTGCCTTGTAAGCGCGGGTTCGATTCCCACCCGGGGCGGATGTTATCCTCAACAGATAAGGTTCTTCCTAGGGACGGCGGGTTTTCTCCTATCCCGCAGTACTG
>NW_007391739.1:0-1248 GCF_000475195.1 Diaphorina citri | reverse complement strand
TTTTTTAAGTTTCCATTTATATTTGATTGACAAAAAACTCAGAACAAACTAAATTTTTATAAATGGTATACCCATCCGTATAAGCAGAGCTTGTGCCACGATGGGGATGATGTCTGTTGGTTGTGTAGATGAAGCTCGAGACTGTCATAAATAGCGATAAAATAATAATACTATTAACGATAAATAGGTACTCGTAGCTATCGACCACAGACTATTTTTTCAACCTACAGATCTATATGATGGAAAAATTATTTTGATGTGATTTATTTCTGGAGAACAATGGAATGAATATTGGTGTTATGTGTGTGAACTGTGAACTCAAATCAAAAATAGAGCATTGTAAAATAGAGAGAGAGAGAGAGAGAGAGAGAGAGAGAGAGAGACATAGCCAACTTGTCTTGACTGGGACAATTCCTTGTGACCCCTTTTTCTATATCTGTATGTTTGTCAGTTACGCTAATATACGTAGATGAATAGATTTGTTTTGCTTCTCTTTCCACGAGAAAACGGCTCGACCGATTTGAAATCTGTGGTTGGTGGGAAGAGTATTGAAAATAAAACGGGCTTCTAGAGAGAGAGAGAGAGAGAGAGAGATAGCCAACTTTTCTTGACTGGGACAATTCCATGTGACCCGTTTTTCTATCTGTATGTTTGTCAGTTACGCTAATATACGTAGATGAATAGATATTTTGCTTCTCTTTCCACGAGAAAACGGCTCGACCGATTTGAAATCTGTGGTTGGTGGGAAGAGTATTGAAAGTAACACGGGCTTCTTGGAATCGGTTTCATCCTCATGCAAAATGGTGGCGCTTCCATCCTGGATTCCAAATTACGACTATACCAACTATCTACATTTATTTTAATTTGCCCTATTGAAACATTGCCATTCGGACCCTGGGGGATGCAAGCATACCTTTGTAACGAAATTTAATAATAAGACAAGGAAGATGAAAAAGGAGAACGAGAAGGAGGAGGAGGAGGAGAAGAAGAAGAAGAAGACAAAGAAAGGGAAGAAGCAGGATGAAGAGGGAGGAAGAGGAGGAAGAAGAAAGTCGGGGAATTCACCGACGTTGTATTCAATTTTGAATAATTAGTTATGATTTTATGTTGTAACGTTCTGTATTAAGTGCAAAACAAGTTGATAGACATTGAAAATTTATGTTAACAGTGTTCTTTTTACTTTCCTTATCCTATAGGAAGGAAAGTAATGTAATCGGGTCAAATTTTCGATGGTCAGATTTTAGTGCC
>NW_007391738.1:0-1248 GCF_000475195.1 Diaphorina citri | reverse complement strand
GAGAAAATTATCTGACGTGCCTCGATTCCACGAAAAATATTTTGTTCCCCAAACAACGAAAAATAATGGAGATTAATTATTTCGGAATTAAGAAGAAAGTAGGTAGGTACTCCAGACAAAATAAATTGAAATTTCAACTGTAAATCTCTACGCACAATGTAAATTCGGAGAAAGAAAGTGTTTAGATAAGTATAATTATACTTAATTCTTAAAATATTAGCGGTAATAATTCTGAGAGTCTGAGACAAGCCTTAATCTTTCATCTTTCATCACAAGTAGGTAGGGCATATTTTAGTAAAATAAAATATAATCTCAATATCATTTTACAACGCACGTGGTCTGAGTAAAATGACGTTTCAGACGTTTTAATTGCTGCAATGAAACGTAGATTTTTTAAAAGAGGTTTGATAGAGGGGTCTGTAACTACTGATGTCTTATCGTCCCGAAAGCGAAGACAAAAGGAAGACAGGATAGGAGAAAGCCAACCATTCCGAGAACGAACATTATCCCTTCAGGATAAAATCCGCCCAAGGCGGGAATCAAACCCAGGACCTAACACCTAAAAGGCAGACGCTCTACCCTTCAAGATAACTAGGCTGGCGAAACGTAGAAGAAAAGGCTGAAAAGAACACCATCAACCTCTAAAAATGCACGGGAGATACAAGAAGACATGAAAATTATTAAGGATTTAAGATAGGAGAAGCTAATAGATGAAAGATAAACCTAGATAGGTAAGAGGTTAGATATAGCTAACGTGGAACTTGTTCAAATCACTATACTTTATAGTTATACTACTAATTACTCATTACTGCCAGTAGTTCAATATACAGTGTGAGCCCTACAGAACGGACTGAAGTTCAAACCAATCGGTTAGATACCTACATTTAGGTAAGTCGATAGACAATTAGACAGCATTTAAGCAGAAAAAAACATAAGGCAATTCCCCTTATATGCGGTCCAATTGTGGCCAGAATCGATTAAATTTTTCAGAAGATAGCTTTATGTAAAAAAATCTGGTGTGAACATCACACGACTTTCCTTATCCTATTGAATGATGCTTATTTGAGTATTAGTTTACCCTGCTTTTACCATATCTCTAACCGTTTAGTATAGCTGAAAACCGCCAAAAAACGGTCGAAATCCGTCCAAAAGCGGTCAAAATACCGCCAGCCAAGCGCAGCACCTTCGCTAAACGTTTTCTGTTGCATCCTTGTCACATTTGTGAACTACATACCAAATTTCAAGTCT
>NW_007391737.1:0-1249 GCF_000475195.1 Diaphorina citri | reverse complement strand
GATAGTTTCGCAAGTAAAGGTAGGATCACACGATATATGGCAGGGCGATAGGTATAATCTGGCAATTTTCTATGGTCTTTTTCTTCGCCTTTTCGGTGTACAGACGGGGTTGGCGTTTTTCGTCAGCCTCTCAATCAGTCCTAGCTAGGGTAACTGCTTTGAGCTGACATTTGATTTTGAGTTTTGAGTTCAAAATTTTTACATGTCCTTCGCCCTCGACATTTGGTATTTCTTCAGCAAGGTAAATTGGTATCCTCCAAATTTAAAGTCCCCCAATCAGACTCAGCTGGTCCACTCCATGTTTAAGGTCCCCTAGCCATACGTGCCAATTTTCTTAGGTACAAAGCAATATAAAAATTTTGACGCCATAGGTGTACCTATGTATGGTCATGCCATCAAAGGTCGGTCACACGGCAAGGTAAATTGGTATCCTCCAAATTTAAAGTCCCCCAATCAGACTCAGCTGGTCCACTCCATGTTTAAGGTCCCCTAGCCATACGTGGCAATTTTCTTAGGTACAAAGCAAAATGAAAATTTTGACGCCATAGGTGTACCTATGTATGGTCATGCCATCAAAGGTCGGTCACACGCTTTACCACGGTATGGAAGAGAGAATTGCCAGATTATATGTCAGTCTGCTGTATCATGTGATCCTGCCTTAAAAATTAAGGTGATGTGATTACAAGTAATAAAGAAAACAGGTGCATACTAAGACAAGGTTTCAAGACTTTCAAGTGAAAAGCCTTGTTTTTGAAAGAAGAAGAAGAAGAAAAAGAGAAGTAGATTTCCAATTGTTCAAAATAAGTAATTCTAAGTACAAAATAAATCAAAATACAAAAGAAAACTTCATTTGAGCCCAAGTAGATATGGAAATTTTCGTATGGAAAGAGATCAAAACAAGTAGAGACGGAAATAGAGAGAGAGGTATAGAATAGAGCATTTTCATAGAAAATCCATATATCTTGAGGTATAGAACCTTTTCATAGAAATTTCATTATATTAAACAATTTGCTTGCCATGTACTACTGTTCATTCATCATTTGTGAGCTTAAGCTACCTCTATGACTACAGTTACTCTGACATACCACTCATCTTACCTTTGAGTCTGCACATTCTGCATTTGGGTCTCTAAACGAGGGCACAACCTGAGTTTAAACTAAACCCGATTTAGTCTCGGTTTAAGCAATTTGATTTTAAGATTTTACTGAGATTGAGGGTTGAACTTATGGGCCAGCCCGGCTCATAGGTT
>NW_007391736.1:0-1249 GCF_000475195.1 Diaphorina citri | reverse complement strand
TTTATTCAAGATTTAATGGCTCGTCTAGCACCAGTTGAAGATAGCATCCTGATTTCATTCACATTCTTTGAAAGACTCAGCACTCAAAGAGTAATATTTTCGAAAATATTGCTTCAGCATACTCGGGGAATGAGTATCCAATTTTGTCAGCTCATTAAGCATTCTGCAAGCTTAGGGGATGGTCTAACTTATGTACTTATTATTGTTTATAAATACATTGCTTATTCAATTCAATTCAATTCAATTCTTATTTTGTGTTTTCTTCTTCTACTTCTTCTTTTTCTTCTACTTCTGCTTCTCCTTCTTTTACTTCTTCTTCTTCTACTGCTCCTTCTTTTTTTCATCTTCTTCTTCGTCTTCTTTTTCTGCTTCTTCTTCTTCTTCATCATCGTCTTCTTTTTCTTCCTAGTCTTCTTATTCGTCTTCTTCTTCTTCTACTTCTTCATCGTCTTCTTGTTCTTCATATTTTTCTTTTCTTCTTCTTCTTCTTCTTTTTTATCGTCATGTCTTCCTAACTATTCATTCAATCAAATCGATGAAAGTCTCGAAAACAATCTTTCTGAAGACGAAGGTAATTTTAGAAATTGAAGTGGTGAACTGCCAGAAGTTTGTGGGACATCGAGAGAGATGTTATGTGGAAGATTGCGGATGCTTGACCTGGCAACCTGCTCCGAGATAATATATGATAATGTATGATGGTCATATACAGGATTTTACGAAAGTTTCGTAGACTTGAACAACTTGATTAAAAACTTCATCAATATCTTCGTCACATACATTCTTTTGGTTGAGGGAAATATTCCGTGGTTGCTATCCGGATGGGGAACCATCTGTGCAAGTAAGGCGTACTTCTGACTTTTCCCGGCTTCACTCAGAACTTGACGAGGCGGGGTATCTTGTTGCCAAATCATGGGGCAAACCCCCGGGTTTCCAAAAACCACAAGTAAAAGGTGCATGCTTTGACACAGTATCAGTATAAATGTTGATATGTACATAACTTCAACATTATAAACACACATAGTCAACATCTACATAATATGTCACATAGTCAACATCTACATAATATGTCACATAGTCAACATCTACATAATATGTCACATAGTCAACATCTATGCCACATCAAAATGCACTAGAGGAATTTCAAGTCACCAACAGAGTATGAGTAAAGTACCTAATGACTCAGAGTTCTGGTTATGGAAATTCGAATTGGCGATTGAAGTTCATAGAGATATCTGACACAAATAGCTGT
>NW_007391735.1:0-1249 GCF_000475195.1 Diaphorina citri | reverse complement strand
CCGGTGCCAGCATGGTAGGTAAACATTGGATTTTAGGATTATTGAGATATTGGGAAAATCCTACAATGCTGCAGTGAATACCAAAGTTGTGACATAATAACACAAAGAAACTGCATTTACATTGCATACATTTGCATTTCATTTACATAATCTTTTTACACTGGTAATGCCACCACTGGTAGCTACTTGATTGTCCTCACGAACTGAGTGCACCCCAAACTGCAAGCACAGAGCCGAAAAAACTTCGACCTCGTCGGGAATCAAACCCGGGACCTCTGGCGTGCAAGTCACGGAAGTTGCTGGTGGTACTATGTTTACCGATACAAAGGATTTGGTTATCAAGCAATTTTCATAGAGTGTTGGTATAGTATTTTCCTAGTGTGCGTATAGTACTAGTATTGTAAGTATGGTTACAAAATCAAAGTCTACACACTTACCAAATGCTTGTGAATGTGAGGAAATACTTTCTTCAATAAACTGAACAAGATATCCCCATCCAATTGTATCATTTCCTGAAATTAGGAATGAATTTTTTTTAGCTAAGCACTGATCCACTGATTTCATACTTGGGTCAAACAATCTGGTTGGATAATTAGGATTTTAGGATAACCTCCGTTTAGGATAACCTTCGTTTAGGATAAACTTCGTTTAGGATAACCATCGTTTAGGATAACCTTCGTTTAGGATAAACTTCACTCCGAGCAGGAATCGAACCACTAATGTCTTTTTCTTCTTCGCCTTTTCCCATGTTCAGACGGGGTCTGCTTTTTTCGTCAGCTTCTCAATCAGCCCTCGCTAGGGTAATTGTTTTGTACAACAAAAATTTCAAGAGTGGATGCATTTCGCACTCAACTTTTGCCATTTCTCTTTATCTTCACTCCGAGCAGGAATCGAACCACTAATGTCTTTTTCTTCTTCGCCTTTTCCCATGTTCAGACGGGGTCTGCTTTTTTCGTCAGCCTCTCAATCAGCCCTCGCTAGGGTAATTGTTTTGTACAACAAAAAATTTAAGAGTGGATGCATTTCACACTCAACCTTTGCCATTTCTGTTTATCAAGGGAATTTTTAGGCTGGCATCCTTCCTGTTTGTAGACCCCCAGAGTCCCCTGACCTTTCACGCTGACTAAGCTAGCTTATTAAGGGTTTAAACTGTTTGAAGGATTTATAAATTCTTACCATTCCCGGACTATAGTAGCCCTTGAGATATTTATCACAGATGGAGTAAAGGCAGCACAACTTACCATTCCCG
>NW_007391734.1:304-1249 GCF_000475195.1 Diaphorina citri | reverse complement strand
CTCTTTCTCTCTGTTCTCTCTCTTTCATTCCCCCTCTCTCTTTTCCACCCCCCCTCTCTCTTCTTTTATCTCTCACTTTCAATTCCAATATTGCTCTCTCTCTCTCTCTTTTAGTCTTTTTTCTCTCTCCGTCTCCCTCTTTCTCCATTAGGTATCACGTTTCTATTTCTCTCTTCTTCTTCTCCTCTCTCACTTTACTTCTCTCTCTCTCTATTTTTTTTTTAATTTCGTGATCCTGGTAAAAAGACCTTTAATTTGATATATAGGTCGACCAGGTTTGGATAAGTCCTTCTATGGGAACAGACAGAGTGACGACACCGAAGCGAATACAATAGTCCGTCCCTTATACCTTTTTATTATTATTGTAATAATAAAGGAAGGACGGACTAATAATGTCGATCGACAATAGTGTAGACTTGTGGACGTACTTTAATGTCTTCTTTTAGGTATTCTCTCTTCCCTATTCATCTTTCTCCCTCTCATAACTTTTCTAAATGATGCTCAGTTAACTTTCGTTCTGAATGATGTTCAAATAGTAAGATAAAGATTTGTTCTATGTGTGTACCTACAAATTACATTGAGTGTTTCACCGTCGTTTTTATTTCATAGCAATGAAACACCTGCTACATTAGACTCCTGCGGTCTGTGTCGTAGCATGCCTCTCATTAGATGGGCGAGAAGAGACACAATACTCCCCATTTAGGTGCTGGGTCAACACGAGAATACCAGAAAGTTACCCGTAGAAGTAGAAATATTTGCAATCGAAAAACAAGTAAAAAATTACAAATTGATAATAATGACGTGACCTGACCCATAATAACAAAACACACTAATGACAAAAAGGAGATTTAGCTAAACATCTCATGTCACTCTGTAGCTACAACAGCATTAGCAGTTTTAATTTTTGTCACTTTAAAAAAAAAAAAAAAAAAAAAAAGAAACACC
>NW_007391733.1:0-1249 GCF_000475195.1 Diaphorina citri | reverse complement strand
AAAGAGAGAGAGAGAGAGAGAGAGAGAGAGAGAGAGAGAGAGAGAGAGAGAGAGAGAGAGAGAGAAATTCCACCCTCATATTTTCTTTGTCTTTAGAAGAATGGGTGCTAGTTTTAAACAACTGAGAAAGGGAAAGAGAGAAAGAGAAAAAAAGAGAGGGGAAAAAAGAGGGTGAGAAGAGAGAGAGAGACAGAGACAGAGAGGGTGAGAAGAGAGAGAGAGAAAGAGACAGAGACAGAGAGGGAGAGAAGAAAAGAATTATACCTAGTAAAACAAGCAATATATAATCGACAAAAAAAAAAAAATGTAGGTCTATAAATAACCACAAAGAAAAATCAGAAAGATAAATAGAAAGTGAAGAAAAATGAGAAAGAAGTAATGGAAGACTTGTATGTAGTGGAAGAAGAAGAAGAAGAAGAAGAAGAAGAAGAAGAAGAAAAAAAAAAATCTGGTGTGAACATCACACGACTTTCCTTGTCCTATTGAATGATGCTTATTTGGGTGTTCATCTATTGAACTTTTACAATATCTCTAACCGTTTAGTCAGTATATCTGAAAACCGCCAAAAAGCGGTCAAAACACCGCCAACCGCAGCACCTATCTTAGTCTCGTGTCGCATCCTTGCTTGTCCTATTGAATGATGCTTATTTGGGTGTTCATCTATTGAACTTTTACAATATCTCTAACCGTTTAGTCAGTATATCTGAAAACCACCAAAAAGCGGTCGAAAGCCCCCAAAAAGCGGTCAAAACACCGCCAACCGCAGCACCTATCTTGACCAAAAGTCTCGTGTCGCATCCTTGTCACATTTGACAGCTGCATGCCAAATTTCAAGTCTCTAGCTCTTACCGTTCTCGAGATATTTCGTTTACAGACAGACGGACAGACACAAGGACAGACGGAAAGAAGGACAGACACACACACGGACCAATGGCTGAAACTTTGTATTTAGGCTCTAGGGACCTCAAAACGTGTTTTGGCACTAAAATCTGACCATCGAAAATTTGACCCGATTACATTACTTTCCTTCCTATAGGATAAGGAAAGTAAAAATGATGAAGAGGATAAACTACAAACCTACCTATCAATATAGGAGGTAAAAACGTAAAAAAGAAATGAGATAAAAATGAGGAGATGAAGAAGAAAAAGGAGGAGGAGAAGGAGGAGGAGAAGGAGGAGGAGGAGAAGGAGGAGGAGGAGAAGAAGGAGGAGAAGGAGGAGGAGGAGAAGGAGGAGGAGGAGAAGGAGG
>NW_007391732.1:0-1250 GCF_000475195.1 Diaphorina citri | reverse complement strand
AGGACTCACTTTGTTATCCTTGGTACTGGATTTGATCTTCACTTGAACAGTGAGAGATTTGGCAATACAGCTGAGTAACGGATCTAGAATAGCTTCCGTGTGAGGATTGAATAGTCCATCATTCCTTAGTGCAGCTACACTATTGAGATCCTGTAGTGGCATGGTGGAGATGTTGAGAATAGAGGCTAGCTTACTAGGAGATACTTCTGGTAATATTCTCCTTAACAATAAGGTGACTTGTCTCTGAACTCTAGGAGATCCTGTGTGTAGTAAGATGAACAAATCATTGACGAGATCATGTTGTTGAGACAGATAGCAACGTCCTACTGGACTACCACTCAATGCTAGTACCATAGATAGCATTTCAAAACAGTAAGTATCCTGGAAGTCAGAACTAGTTGTGTTACTTGAGGCTGAGGCAGCATGTAGTCTGACCTCCCAATCCTCCTTACATGCAGCAGCTTCCTTCCTGATAGCATCCACGATATGACAACACACTTGCTTCTGTAGATGTGTTAGCTTACTACGGCTGAATAGTATCCCCACCATATGTTCCTTGAGATCATTACTCTCCTGATCTTCCTGGTCACTCTGGAATCCTTGCAAATGTTTCCCAAACACTTGCGATACAATCAGACGGAACACTTTCAATGTTTCCACCTCACATAGTCTATGCTGAATAGCAGCCGCACTGTATTGCTTCTTCACTACCTGGGCTTGTCCTTCCATCGAACCCAGGACCCTCAACTGTCGAATCCGCAGCGAGTGGTCCGGACCTTTCAATTCTAAACGTATGACTCGTCGACATTCCTCAGGTAGGCTGGTATTCACCCACCCCGTCCAGCGTGGTTCTATCTCTAGATGAGATATTTTGTGTAGATCATCTATACTAGTTCCTGCCTTGATCACCAGGAGTGTCACTTTATTCGCCAAGTCTCTACAGTTGTCAATATGTACGTAAATCATATTCGGACATAGTTCCGCAACATAGTTGAGTGTTAGGATCTTGGGTCGGTTTCTATCTTCTTCACCAGACTCCCAGAAGGTTTCTGTAGAGCTGTCGGTTAGACTTCCCACCATTGCTTGTCGGGAGGATGCTATGATCTCAATATTGGCAGTCAGATCTTGCAAACATTCCACCTTGGCTGTGGTGATGGAGTAGTGACTCTCTGCAATACTGTAGATCTCTTCTGTCTCTTCCTCACTACGGGAGAGAATCTTGCTGATATTACTGAACACTTTGCTCCTGC
>NW_007391731.1:0-1250 GCF_000475195.1 Diaphorina citri | reverse complement strand
ACACAAGAACACCAGAAAGGAACCCGTTGAAATATTTGCAAACGAAAAACGAGTAGGTACAAATTTTCGTCAATGGTGGGCATCGAACCAGGGACCTTCTGCATGTTAAGCAAGCGCTAACCGTGTTAAGCAAGCGCTAACCAATGGGCTAACCGTGGCTGGCCTTTATTGATAGGCTTTAAAATTGGAATTCTTAGATTCGTATAAGCATAACCCAACTCGAGGGCTGTTTGCTCCTACACGTAAGCCTCAGACTGAACTTTTTGGGTACGAATTGAAAATTACTTTTAGGGCTGTTTGCTTCTACAAATAGACCTCAGAGTGAACTTTATGTGTACGAATTGAAAACTGGAATAGTCGGAATGAAGATTTACCTGTTCCTAGAGGTACGATTGCACATGGAGGTGAAGAGCATTCACTATCTTGTCCTACGTTGTCCAGACACTGCAGTACCCATCCAATGGTACCGTCACCTCCACACACCAAGATCTTGTAGTCCTGGATGTGACGAAATACGTATAGTCTGTGGAAGAGGAAGTAGGGATATTCAATTACAATGGGAAGTGGATTAAAAAAACTTATAAAATCTACATACTGAACAATGCACATTTTGACTTTTATCACTTTTTTTTTTACCATGTCACTGTATAACTAGGTCTTTATTGACGGGAATTTTACGCTCCATTCGGTGATAAGCTACCTACATACTCACATTAACCTACCTGAGCGGAGCTAAGAAAAGCTAGCAGTTATCGATTTGTGATCTTCTTCTTTCACTGCACCTTTTCCCAATTTTATTTGGGGTCGGGGTTATCTTTGTTTATCCTACTCCTCCATAGCCTGCCTCCTCTCTAATGCCCCTGAGATTCTCCATCCCTTCTTTTTCAAGTCTTCCTCAACCTCATCTCTCCCCCTCTTTTTCTATGGGTGTATCTCTACTTTTATACCTAGGTATGTACCGTTTTTCTGATTTTCTCATTTCTCACTCTGTCTTTTCTTGTCAGTCCACACATAACTACAACATTCTCATCACTACAACTTCCAATTCCCTCTCTTGTGCCTATAGGCCTAAATCACCCAAGAATTGTGTAAAAATGCCAATGATTACTCACCCTGGTAAAGGGCCTCCGTTATCCAAATCGAACACCTGATATGGATTGAGAAGTTTTCGAAAGTTGGATATCAGCTCCAAACCTTGACACCCGCCCGACTTAACGTTGACAAACACTAGCAGGGGCTGCACACCGGGG
>NW_007391730.1:0-1250 GCF_000475195.1 Diaphorina citri | reverse complement strand
CAAACAATTCCTGTAATGAAAAATAGTGTAAAAGAAGGGCGAATCCCGTACAGGAAAAAAAGAGGAATATGGTTGACATTCCAATATGGGTCTACTTCCTCATACCTACGTAATATGATGTACATATTATAGGTGGTGTTTCATAAAGCCCACCTCTGTGGCTGAGTGGTCAAGAGCACTGACTCCCAAATTGGAGGTGCTGGGTTCAAATTCCGGTCAGGGTAGAAATTTTCCTGGATAGGCATGGATGTAAAAGAATCTGCCTTGAAGTAATTCGAAAGTGGTTCCAAAAGTACAACTAGGGGGCGTATTCTCCTTTCGTAATTAAATGAGGGACATACTACGGGATGGGCATGCTACGACACAGACCACATGCGTCTAATGTAGCAGTTGTTTCGTTGCTACGAAATATAACATCCGGTGATAATGGTGGGAAATGGTACAATGCTAGGTGATGTTCCATTTCCCACCACTACTACCACCATGAAAATTGCGAAAAGAAAATATCCACCCATAATCTTTCCGCCTAAGAGAGGTTGAAAACTTTACCCAAATTGCCGAGAGAAGAAAGACAGGATAGGAGAAAGCCAGCCGTTCCGAATACGAATTCGGTCGGTTCAGGACAAAGATATACCCGGGCAGGTACCTATCCCGGCCATTATAAGACAGGCGAGGAGATCTACTACTCTGTCAATGCCCTCTACACCGACACCTTTCTCTCTTGGGACGAGTTCCAACAGAGATTTAAAGTAAGTCAATATTTCTTTGGAAGACTATTCAAGTATTCACGATGTATTTTTCCCACGTAGAAAGAACTTCTCATTTTGTACAACCAACCTCATAAACAGCCCTCCTCTGTGGCTGAGTGGTCCAGAACACTGACTCTCAACCTGGAGTTGCTGGGTTCGAATCCCGACCAGGGCGGAAATTTTCTGACCAAACTTTTCCGTTCTTGGATAGGCATGGATGTAAAAGAAAGTGCCTTGAAGTAATGCGAAAGCGGTACCGAGGTACAACTGGATCTTTAAGCTTTCAACGTCATAGAGCTTTTTATTATATTTTTACTCACTTTGTTTTCCTGTCTTATGCCATTAACCCTTGGTGACGTTTTTGCTCTCCTCAGCTCCTGTTAGACCGAGGTGCCATGATTGAGCACGTGGATATCAACGGGCTAAGACCTCTAGACCGGGCCATATCCTGTAGGAACGTCCCCGTAGTGCAGTGTTTCCTGAGGAAGGGCGCCAAACTGG
>NW_007391729.1:0-1250 GCF_000475195.1 Diaphorina citri | reverse complement strand
TTTCTCTTCCTTTTCTCGGTATATTTTCTCTTTATTTTCATTTATTTGAAATCAGCTCAGCCTTTAATCAAACTTTTTCCAGCACAAGTTTTCTGTACTGACACAAAGCTGTCTTGCGTCCGAACGGATAAAAGCTAAACTTTTTTCTGGGGAATAAACCCAGGGTTCTGGGTTTAATTCCAAGAATTGGAAAGTATGTGGGTGAATTATGTAGAAAAACAACCCTCGTGCCAGCCCAGTCAGCTTGAATGGTAAGAGGTCACGTGTTTGATTTCTACCTTAACATATAGAGTCGTTCTCGGAACGGTTGGCTTTCTCCTGTCCTGTCCTCCTCTCTTCGATTACAGTTTTCGCTATCAAATCTCTCTTTCTTTACCATTTCAACTGTGAGTAAGTATTGAGATCGAACCATTGGAGTGCTTTCTCTTTAATTTATGTTTCGGGAGCTGGGTAGAAAAAAGAAAAACTTCTTGACGTAGGTAATGTAAAGAAAAATAACTAGGTTCTGATTAATAAAGTTTGTCTGACAGGAAATATAATCGGAAATAGAGAGAGAGAGAGAGAGAAAAAAGAACTTGGAGGAGACAGATGGGCAAAAGGAGAGTAATAGAAAAGAAGAGGGAAGAGAGGGGAAGAAAGAATACAAAAGGAATGGTAGGAAGTAAATAAGTAGATAGTAAGGAGGGAGGGAAAGAGAGATAAAAGAATGGGATGGAGAGAAGGAGGTAGAAAATGGAGTGGGTGAAAGACAAAAAAATAAGAAGGAAGAAAACGTAGGAAAAGAAAGAGACAGGAAGACAAATAAATAAATGTAGGTGGGATGGAAAGGGAAAGGAAGGGAGAGAGGGAAGAGGAACTGGGGGAGAAAGGCAAATAAATAAGACAACGAAGGAGGTCTTGAAACGAGAATGGGAGAAATATGTATAAAGAAAAAAAGGGAGAGAGAGGAAGAGGGCGTAAGAGAAGAGAGAGATACACCACCGTGGAAAGAAAGACGAATGAGATGGAAAGAGAGGGAGGGAAAAAATAAAGTTGGAGGGATGGATGGATGGATGGAGAGAAGGGGAGAAATATAAAGAAGAAAAGGGATAGGATAAAGGGAGGGAGGGAGGAAAAGAAAGGGAGGGACGTATCACGATGTAACTGGTACGAAGTTATTGTGAAGAATGTACGAAAGGAAAATAATACAATAAATCCTGCTATGTATTGGTGGAAGTTCATCTCTTTATAAACGAGGGGGGAAAAGGGAA
>NW_007391728.1:0-1250 GCF_000475195.1 Diaphorina citri | reverse complement strand
AAATGTTTACCGTCATGTGGTCCTTTATAAACTTTTGCTGAAAAACACACCTAGAGTGCAAAACTCAATAGAAAAGACCGTATCTAAATCAAAGTGTAACTTATTGCATTGGCTTGGGGGATAGAGTTGGAAACTTTCGTCCTTTTTCACATGAACTTGAAGTCGGTGAATAATGAAGTGAACTTTTAGGGATTGGAAGGTATCTAATATCTATCTTTGTATCTATTCTTATCAGGGACGAATCGTGGAAATTGGTGCACTGGGGATGTCCCTTCTTAAACTGATTAAAGGCCAGAAAAAAGATTTCCTTTTCTCACAGGTGCATTACTTTTTGGTTTCTTTTCCACGTAATAGACATGGAATGATTTATTGTAGGTGCCTACTAATATTTTTTGTTCCACCCTGTAAAATATATATTTGTTTATAAATATAAAAGGTAGGTAGATAGGTAGTTACTTGCTAAATAGGTATTATTATGTATTGTACCCCAGAATAAATAAAATTGTACTACTATATTATGTGATACCTACGGGAAGAAAAAGCCCGGTAGTTATGGGAGACGGGTAGAAGGCGGGTATTAGACGGGTAGAAGAAGGATAAGAGACGGGTAGAAGAATGATAGAAGGCGGGTAGAAGACGGGTAATACCTGCTCCATTGAAAATTCTGAAACAGCATGAATAAACCGACCTTAGCATTTCCACCATTATTCAAACGTTCCAAGTCAAAGGCGTCCTTTTTTTCATGCTACATTAAAATTGTGAAATTCCGTAACAACGACATTGCACTGTTGAAGCTGGGACTAAAGATAAATGGGAACTACTTCCAGCAAAACCCAGCACTTGTTTCAGAGGATTGGGAAAGGCTAGTTTTTTTGCCAAATCCAAAGGATAATATCTATTCATTGAATTATTTGAGACCGTAATCAGTGATTAGAAGTAGAATGTTTATCCCGACTCTTCTGGACATTGAGAAAGGTCCTTGAATTTTAGCTTTTTTACCAGTTTTATTCAGGAATATTCAATAGGTCAGGATTCAGGAATATTCAATGAATCAGTATTCAGGAATATTTAATGGGTCAGGATTCAGGAATATTGAGTGCGTCAGCATTCAGGAATATTCAATGGGTCAAAATTAAGGAATATTCAATGAATCAGTACTCAGGAATACTCAGTGGGTCAGGATTCAGGAATATTCACCCAATATATTGTAAAGTGGAGCCTGATGGCTAGTGCAAATAAGGTAGGAAATA
>NW_007391727.1:0-1250 GCF_000475195.1 Diaphorina citri | reverse complement strand
GTCCGACTTACAGTTGAGAAGTTGCGGTTCCCCTCCATGCGCTTCCATCGGACTTCCCAGTTGACGTGGACTGTATCTTGTGATTCTAAATATTTCAAAGGGTTACTTTCTGGTATTCTTTTGCTGACCTAGCTATCACATAAATGGGGAGTTGGGAAGTATTGTCTCCTCTCGGGAGTCAATAAGGGGGTGGGAAGTGTAGCAGGCAAGTCTATAGCCAAGTGGTTGAGAGCTTTAGGTTCGAATCCCTGAGATGGAGACAGGAGAAAGCCAGCCGTTCCGAGAACGAACCTCATCTGTTCGTCCCGGGCTTCAATCGAACCCGTGACAGAGCTTAAAAGGCTAACCAGGCTGGCTGACCTGTAATTTTTATTCATTAAAGAATGTCATTATTGATTATGATGTACTGCTTTCAGGTATAAAATGATATCGGAATTCACGTGGCCAAATTTCCGAGGTACGCCCAAGGACGGAACCCGAGTTCTTATTGAGGAGAAAGGTTTTGCCCATGACGTCAAGTATGGTAAAACCAAAATCTTCATCCGATCACCCAACACTCTGTTTGCTCTCGAAAACGTAAGTCGTGTTTCTTTGAGACCTACTCTTTATTTAGAGTTTGATAGAGGAAACTGTAACTACTGAGGTCACAAAAGTGTTATCTGAGGTCTCATCCTACCATCGAAGAAAGATTGGATAGGAGGAAGCCAGTTGTTCCAAGAGCGAACCTTATCTGCTGAGAATGAAATTCGCCCCGAGCGGGAATCGAACCCGCGACCTAGCGCTTACAAGGCAGACGCGCTTGACCGCAGGTTGGATGTTAACCCAAAAATGCTTGACCGCAGGTTGGATGTCAACCCTTGAGATTTGACCATAATCAGGTAGTTTTGACCGCAGGTTGGAATCCCCGGACGCGCTACCCTCCAAGCTAATTAGGCTGGCTAACACTGTATAGCGTTTTTCAGCCTTCTATTACCATGTGGACCCTGGTACCTTCTTTCTTTTAGCATTGCAATTTTCTCTATAATGCTATTCCCTTATGGACCCTGGTTTCCTATCTTAAAATAGAAAGTAAAAAAGTGTTTCACCACCGTTTTTATTTCGTATCAATGAAACAACTGCTATTTTAGACTCGTGTGGTCTGTGTCGTAACATGCCCATCTTTATGTTTTCAGATGCGAGCAGAGCTGATCCCGGGCATAGTGACCTTACTTCAGAAACAGTGGCGTGGGGCTATGTGCAGACAGAGGTAT
>NW_007391726.1:0-1250 GCF_000475195.1 Diaphorina citri | reverse complement strand
ACAATTCTTATGAAAGGAATGAAATTATAAATCCTTATGAAACATCGGCATCGTTTGTTCTGCTTCTGCTTTAAAAAATAATCGTCCATGTACGATGGGTGGTTTCTCGTCTTATACTTTGAGACTTTGGAGAAGTAACCGTACTTGGATCCAATCAAATTTTTTAAATGACTTGAAAAAGTTCATGTCGTCAATAATCAAATCATTGAAGACCATCTGATGATTACATTCCATCTTAATGTTGATCTTGGTGATTCGTAGGTAATTTTTGTCGTTGTCACGTGTGTACATTCTCATTGAAACCCTGCAGTCATCAGCGATACGAGAGATGAAATTAGTAATAGAAAGTAAAAATAGCTTGTCACCAGTGCGCAGCGTTTACGAGTAAAAGTCGCCGAGTGTGTACGGACTATTCCCTTGAGCTTATCTCAGATAACCGACGCAAAACTTCTTTTCTGCGTCTCAGAACGACGCAGAAAAGAGTTCCAAAAGTCCAAAGAGTTCCTAAAAACTCAATAAAGGGACTGTTCAGTCTCATTCTGGCAGTATAAACAGAGTACCTATATTCTATTCTCTTCTAAAAACCACATGGGACCCGGGAGTGGTTCACCCGGTTCCATCAGAACCACAAACATGATTATCTCGAGTTGACATTGTGCTCGTTGATTATTCGACTCTCGCGATAGAGGTATGCGGGATCAAGGCTAGGCCACTTCTATAATCTATATGTAACTATCGTGGTGAAGAGTTCCTGGCAGGAATCTACTATTAAAAGTTCCTAGATAATGGTAGGGCTCAGTTCCTAGATAATGTATATCTCTACGCATGTTCTGTGTAGGGCATTACAATAACACCTTAGCTGCCAAAACCACACTCATATAGTCACAGAGTTCTTTGAAGGCTGAAGAAAAACTTGTCTTCAAATAAGTACCACCTATAACCTACAAGGAATTAACGATCTCGCCGTTTACCTACAGTCAGTTGTTACCAAAAAGTAATTCTTCCCTGAACTTCAAAGAGATTATGTCCATTGGTCCTATTTGGCAAATAACCACATAAAAATCTTCTCAGTTCTTATTTCGATTTAGGGACGAAAGAAAGGTAATATAATCTGACATAAGCCCTGATGTCATAAAATCTACTGAACAAATTCCTGTTACCTGGATACTTTAGCGTTCAAGAGGCAGTCTTTAGCAGCTGAGCCTTTTCACCAAACCGTCATAAATACATAATTAGGGAGTGACTCGCCC
>NW_007391725.1:0-1250 GCF_000475195.1 Diaphorina citri | reverse complement strand
AAATTGACCAATCAAATGCCTTGAGACTATGCTTAGCACGAACTTAAGAGTCAGCATTTTGTTCATAAATATGGGTGTATAAGAGCCCCTTACCATGTACTCAATGTAGTAATAAGTACCTCTCAGACCCTTCCCATGTAGTACCGGACTTCAGAATGAATCGTCTGCGTCAGACTGTGTGACAAATCAGGAGCACCTTGGAGATATTCAGGGCCGGAGTGAAAAATCGTTCAGAGTGCTGAGAAATGGCCAAACTTCTATCATATCTTCTAATATTGTTGTGTATGACGATGGAATTTGCCTTGGTGCTATGTCATATAAAGCTTCACAAAGTTACCGAACCCTCGATTAGGTACATATGTATTTGGAATTTCATCATTGTCAGGTTATGAGAGGCCCCGATTTCTGTTCGGATTCTCTCTACAGTTGCACCATCCGTCGACGCTGCGCTGAAACCACAAAGACCGCATTTGGAATTTGCCTCCACAATATGTCTTCAGCTCTGAACCTCAGAGCCTCTTTATTTCCGACTTAAGAGCAGTAATACTCGTATTTATGAACAAGAATGATCGTTCTTAGATCAGTCTCAAGTCAAAATTGACCAATCAAATGCCTTGAGACTATGCTTAGCACGAACTTAAGAGTCAGCATTTTGTTCATAAATATGGGTGTATAAGAGCCCCTTACCATGTACTCAATGTAGTAATAAGTACCTCTCAGACCCTTCCCATGTAGTACCGGACTTCAGAATGAATCGTCTGCGTCAGACTGTGTGACAAATCAGGAGCACCTTGGAGATATTCAGGGCCGGAGTGAAAAATCGTTCAGAGTGCTGAGAAATGGCCAAACTTCTATCCCGAAGTGCCCATCACTGAAACCTGAAAGGAATTGTATACGCTGTTCTGAACTGTTGAGGTGTGTTCTCGGAACGGCTGGCTTTTTCCTCTGATGTTACAATTCCCTCTGTAAAACCTCATACGATTTCGGGACGATAAGTTACAGTATTACAGTTCCCTCTGTAAATCCTCCCTAAAAAAAGTATCGCAGTTGTTAAGACATTAAAAATTCAGAACAAAATACATATCGTAGATTCACAACAAGAAAAACATGACTTTCAAAAAGGGGCCCCGTAGAGTGTTCCCTGGGGCCCTCTTATTCTCGGCCCTGACTATTCCTCCGGAGGTGATTGGTACTCCCATAATGGTGATAGACTGGAAATGTGAGTCGATATGAATTTTACGACCTCAAAG
>NW_007391724.1:0-1250 GCF_000475195.1 Diaphorina citri | reverse complement strand
CTAGGGTCCACATCCGCGAAATAGTGTTCGTAAATATTGATGGCGTTGTTCTGATGAATGCAGTGCTCCATGGGCTGTGAGGAACGAAAGTCAGTATCAGTTTCTCAAATTTGCAATCGTAAGATTTTGCAAGAGGTTCGATAGAGGAAACTTTAAGAATTGAAGTCTTACCGTCCCGAAATCGAAGTGAGAAGGAAGACAGGATAGGAGAAAGCCCGCTGTTTCGAGGACGAACCTTATCTGTTGAGGATAAAATACTCCCCGGGCGGTAATCGACCCACCTAGCGCTTACAAGGCAGGCGCGGTACCTTCCAAACTAACTACAGTGGTCAAGAGTACCTTTAGTCCCTCCCCAAGAGGTTTGATAGACGGAACTGTAACTGCTGCTAGGGTCTAATCGTCCGGAAATCGAAGATAGAAGGAAGGCTATCCTGCCTTCCTTCTATCTTCCTTTTAGCAGTTCCGAGAACGAAACTTATCCCTTCAAAATAAAAAGAGTACCTATCTTTAGTTTAGTTTACGGTGCGTACTTACATGAGACAGATTCATGACGGTCTGAATGTAGGTTTCGTCTTTCTCCACTTTCCTCTTGTAGCGAATGATCTGTTCTGTGTCCAGATGAGAAATGTCCTTGGGCCATCCTCCCTCTTCATGGTAAATACAATGAGACTCGTACTCTGCCCGAAATGTGTTCACCTGAGAATAAGATAAGTGATGTTATTTATACTGCTGGAATAGGACTGAAGAATCCCTTTATCCCATCAGTAGGATACTACTATTCGCCTTTTTCCGTGTTCAGACGGGTTCGGCGTTTTTCGTCAGCCTCTCAATCGGCCCTGGTTTTGGCTATTTTTTCTGAAGTGGATGCCCTTCGCACTCAACCCTGTCAGAAGGGCGTGGGTGGCGCCTACTTATCAGGAGAACGTGGGATTGAACCTACACCCTCCTGATTAGTAAGCGAGCGTCAAGACCACTTGACTGGCGTAATTTCAAGCTACTTGGCTGATCCTCTAGCTGTCCTGGGATTGACTGCTCAAACGCTTGGTGAGAAGCTATGACCTAGATGTTCTCTGTCACCCAATCAAGAACTCACCTCATTTTTCGTAGATTCGTATAAGCCCAACCCATCCTTTAGGGCTGTTTGCCCCTACACCTGAACCTCGGAGCGGGCCTTTTGTGTATACTCACCTCATGGAGTGCGAACTGTTTGGAATATTGCACTCCCTGATCTACAGGATCCTCGGCTATGA
>NW_007391723.1:0-1250 GCF_000475195.1 Diaphorina citri | reverse complement strand
CTAGTACAATAAACCTAGTTTTATGTTTTCGTATTAATTTGACGATGTGATTAGTACACTAAATAAGGAGAAATATTAGAACCTAGTACAATAAACCTAGTTTTATGTTTTCGTATTAATTTGACGATGTGATTAGTACACTAAATAAGGAGAAATATTAAAAGATGGGTTAAGCACTTAACTCATCACCGGAGACCGGCAAAATATGGCACTTTTTTTAAGCACTAAAAAATATAGCAATATGGCACTTATTTTGGGAAAATATGGCATTCATTTTTTCAAAACAAGGCAAAATAAACCATTTTTTAAAGAATCAGAGGCAACTGTTTTACAATTTTCCTTGGAAGGTCAAATAAAAATTGAATTTTCAATCTTTTAAAATACTTTTTCGCTGCTTTGACTTGAGATTGCTAAATGTAACCACGCGCAACGTTGCTTAACTCCAGTGATCCACAAGGAACTGCTCTTTCCAACTAAATAATTCGCTTTTGTCTGGAATATTTTAAACACTGCTAAATTGAGAATTTGTGCTAGGGTGTCAGGCATAGGTACAAGTGTCAGAAACTGGTACATCTACCTTATTATTGATGAAAAGTTTATTATTTCCATTATCTATAGGTGACATACCTTCTCCAATTTTGTTAGGCTCTGTAACATTGATTTCAATATTAACAATTTGTGCTAGGGTGTCAGGCATAGGTACAAGTGTCAGAAACTGGTACATCTACCTTATTATTGATGAAAAGTTTATTATTTTCATTATCTATAGGTGACATACCTTCTCCAATTTTGTTAGGCTCTGTAACATTGATTTCTATGTAGCTCTCAGATGTATTGTTATTCTTCTCTCCTTTAGCCTGAAATGTAGACAAAGATTGAATAAAACATAGCTCAAAGTCAAAAATAAAATCTAACAGAGCTTCTTCTAACAGTTCTTTCTTCTTCTTTTTCCCCCCGCTAAATGTGTGTCAAATGAGAGGGAACAAGTCAGGCGCATGGCATTCTTTCAATCATAATCTTTTCTTTTCCAAGATCTGGTCTTCCGTCTTTGTAGGTATTTCTCTTCTATTGTTTTCTCCATATCTTGAAAATATTTTACTAGTTTATTGAAAATTTTGGTGTAGGTTGTAATTTTGTGTGCGGAGCTGCAGAAGTAAAGTAAAAGTACTTAGTAATAATAGATCAGTTGCGCTTACTTGTGTGATGTTTCAAAGTCATAGAGCAGGAAAAATGAGGACCAACGGAATTTT
>NW_007391722.1:0-1251 GCF_000475195.1 Diaphorina citri | reverse complement strand
TATAAATAAATGGTCGATTCCTATGTAAAAAGTTGGGAAAAATCCAAATCTGAGGTCAAAACTTCGAAAAAATAACTGCAAAAGGTCGAAAATTCAATTTTCATTTTCCGTTCTCATGAAAGAGTTCAAAAATGTGTGACGTCAGACTTCAGGCAGTTGCCTCGCTAGGAAGCGCCCGTATGCAAGCGCACTTGCGGAGGAGCAGAGAGAAATGCGCAGAAACGTATGCGCACAAGCACATTAATGTGTTGCCTGCGAGGGAGCTTTGCTCGAGACATTTGATGTGACGTCATCGCCTACGGGAGCGTATGTCGTGACGTCAAAGTTCACGATTTACCGGTATTTTTTTAAATCGATTTATCTCGGGATCTAGAAGTCGTAGGAGAAAAAGAAAAATTCCGTTGGTGACTTTGAAACATCACCCAAGTAAGCGCAACTGATTTATTTAGAAAAATGGGATTTTAATTTTTTTATTTTATGAGCGCCTGGTATTTCCTGACAAAACTAGTCTATCCTGGCACATTATAAATGAAATGATAAGCGGGTTCGAATGCGGATTTTATCCTGATGGGATAAGGTTCGTTCTCGGAACGGATGGCTTTCTCCTATCCTGTCTTCCTTCGATTTCGGGACGATAAGACCTTAGCAATTACAGTTCCCTCTATAAAAAATCTTAAAAAAACGATTACTTTATGAACTCCTGGTATTTACTGACAAAACTAGGTATGCAACGAGCAACGCACCGCGGAATCTCACTCTTCATTCTTCAAAGTTAGAAAG
Organism: Diaphorina citri; assembly: GCF_000475195.1. Lineage (NCBI taxonomy): Eukaryota > Metazoa > Arthropoda > Insecta > Hemiptera > Psyllidae > Diaphorina > Diaphorina citri. The sequence continues at coordinate 471 of NW_007391722.1, read as the reverse complement.
CTGACAAGGCCTGTCTACTCCTGGCACGTTATAAATGAAATGACGAATGGAAAGCAAAACTCAGATGCACATCTCAACGCGTCATGAGGAACTTCCTAGTAGAGAGAGAGAGAGAGAGAGACAGCACAACCGGATCAGGGACGGACTTGGAATGGAGAAGGTTTTAGCTTTTACCTCTAACCGTTTAGTCGATATAGCTGAAAACCGCCAAAAAGCGGTCAAAATACCGCCAACCGCAGCACCTATCTCAACCAAGTTTCATGTCGCATCCTTGTCACATTTTGTGAACTATACATATACCAAATTTCAAGTCTCTAGCTCATACCGTTCCCGAGATATTGTTAAATTACAGCGAAAGCGGTAAAATGCCGCCAAGCGTTGCACATGTAAAGTTCACACAAAAAAAAAGATAGAGAGAGAGAAAAACAAACAAACAAACTTATTTTGACAAACACAAAAACAAAGATATTC
>NW_007391721.1:0-1251 GCF_000475195.1 Diaphorina citri | reverse complement strand
TCAAGTGGCCTAACAGTTCGCCAGTACATGATCCCTAGCTGTCGTCTCTACAAGTACCTATTATCGCCAATTCGGCTCTTAGCAAAGAAGCTGGGAAAATGGAGTATGTGGCTACATAACTATAGTTCACGCAGGGTCGTGGGTCAATAAAATGGTCATAAAATATAATGGGTTTACCGCTTTACCCATTATATTTTGCTCAACACCTGCTTCCAGTAACTTCTTCTGCCTTTGCCTGGTAGGGTGGTAAGTGGTACTATGGGTAGATGGGTACCTACATGTACCATTTATTGTACACAGTAATTGAGTTAGCTTTCATATAATACCGAACTATAGCTAACAAGATGATTTGTTTTGAGAGAAGTACAGGTATTAGGTAACTAGATTTTGAAACTTCTGAACCCATTCTTTTCGTTTTTCATGCAACTTTTGTGTTGAGACAGGTACTACATTTTTTAAGTTTAGACATTTAGGATTTTTTTCTAACAAAATTATTTATCCAAAGCCCTTGTTTCAATCTCCCATATTGGCTGTGGTTTACCTGCTCTTCCTATTAAAGCTCGGACTATTAACCCCGATTCTACAGATAGCTAGGTAGCTAGTCGTGACAGTAGTCAGTATGTAATAGAGCTGTCAGTTTACTTTTTGTTTGCAAAGTTGTTTTGGTGAAGTTTTCTGTGTTATCATTATTATCGAGCGGTTTATGATATCATCGTGCATGTTACCAAGGTTTATTGTTGCATATTCACTCTGGGTGGGGGAAACTACTGCAAGTTGCATTCCATAAGATCACAATGTGGATGCTGATACTACTGCTTACTTGGTAGTGACGTACATAGAAGTAGGCTCCGAAACGTGAGACCGTATTTATGGAGTATCTTTATGGTCAAAGAAGAATAGGAAGACCACTGGTAATGACTAAACTTATTTATTTTTATCCATGTATCTAATAAGCGGTTTGACTCATATGGCGCTGTCTGAATTGATTAAATCGTATTTGTTTTCATTTGTCGATTCCTTTGCTATTTTTAGCTCTGACATTTTTACAAGAGTGTTAATTTAATTTTCCTATAAAGGTTACATTCTGATAGATCTGATTGTCGTCGTTTATTGGTTGGTAAAATCCTTTTATCATTTGATCGTCCAACTTTTGTTCATCTCCTACTTATTTATTAATTTAGATGTAGTAAAACATTATATTCTTGATTTTTTTCTCCATTTGTTTATTTTTGGAATAAATATTATTGTATT
>NW_007391720.1:0-1251 GCF_000475195.1 Diaphorina citri | reverse complement strand
CTTGCCTCTAGATATAGAGCATTTGTATTTTCATGAATCAACATACTTTGGTGCTTTCATTGTTTACTTGGAATTTTGAAAAGGTTTTATCACTCATAGGTTTTATCCTATACATATTACGTTATGTGTACTTAAAATAATATTGAGAATTACTGACAGCTATTTATAACTTGTTGAATGGGTCCTGTTCGGTTGGTAACTGGATGGGTGACTGCCTTGAACAATAGGTACGTGTTGCTGATTATTTCAGGGTGCACTCAGCCTTGTGAGGACAATTTATGTTATACACAGGCTAAGCTGGGCTGGAAAAATGAGAAGAAAAAATTAAACTAAATTGTCTCCTTTTATTATTTTTTTTTTTCTATTTTCCCAGCCTAGCCCTGAGGAGCTGTACCGTTATAACACACGCTGTGAGTCAGACCGCTGTGATTCTTATCAAGTCTGCTTCTTTTTCTTTTCTAACTGACGTTGTACCTACAATTGACACAGGCTAAGCTGGGCTGGAAAAATGAGAAGAAAAAAATAAACTAAATTGTCTACTTTTATTATTTTTTTTTTCTATTTTCCCAGCCCAGCCCTGAGGAGCTGTACCGTTATAACACACGCTGTGAGTCAGCCCGCTGTGATTCTTATCAAGTCTGCTTCTTTTTCTTTTCTAACTGACGTTGTACCTACAATTATATTAGTTGAAATGTATTTTTAATGTTACATTATGTACAATAAAAATAAATTGAATTGAACTCAATTGCTAGAATAAAATTGAGGTCTATTAGTACCTTCTACTATCACTTGAGATATGAGATAAACCCTCAGATTTGTTTTTCTTTGTTTTGAGTCGGAGGTTAGGAGAACATTCAACTTGAGTCAGCGACTCAGCGCAAGGTCATAGACTAAGTCAGCAAGGTTGAATCAAATGTAAACAACGGAGCATTGTACTCTGGTAATTGAGTGGAGGTCACAATACATAATTATTACTATACCATATGTTATATATACGTACATATCATATGTTATACTTACACACTTATACGTACTTCCACTTGAAATGTGAACTTTTGTCCTGAGCAAAATTTGAGAATTTGACCACAGTAATATACCTACGTAGTTGCCTACTGCTGGGGTGAAGAGACTTCATTAATTGTGGTGACATGGAAAATGCAAAAAGTGGTTAAGTACGACCTGAGAAAAAAAATCCCATCTTGTACCTACAGGGTGAAACTGTGAAGGGAAATAAGTTTTCCAGTCTCGGAA
>NW_007391719.1:0-1251 GCF_000475195.1 Diaphorina citri | reverse complement strand
GTTTAAAGAACAGTAAAGTTATCATTTCCACCTGAGGGAAAATGCAATTATATTGGATTTTTTTAATTTATAAAATAAACATATTGGTCATTCTACAATCATCTCATAACTCATATGCTATTGGTCTCATGGAAGTAATTAAAATTGCAGTCATCACTTGACAAACATGATCTGAACGGAAACATTCTCAATACATTCCTGCATGCTCCACATGCAGCTGTACCAGAATCCTGTCCTGATAATGACTCTATTTGATTTGAAAAGAATAGACAAAGATTAAGAAGAAGTAGACGCAAAGTGTGCCTCGTTTCCGGATGAAACCCTACCTTCAATTTGAGAGTTGTCGATGGTTAGGTCAGAACTGTTTTCAGAACTCTCCCTTTGGTCTGAAACATGCCACCTTTTAGGTCAGTACACTTCCCTCAAAGATCCTTTTGGACTGAAAATTGCCTTTTGGTAAAGTTTATGCAGCGCATCCTCCCTGGTTTTCAATTTGAGCTTCATTTTGTGAGCTTCATATTTCCATTTTGATACTGTTTTGTAGCCAAAGGTTTCGAGTACCACTTCTCCTTTCTTTGCAGACCAAGAGAATCAAAATTTCCCTTACATCTAGATCTGAGTGCAACAAAACCAGAAATGTTTCTCTGGTGTAGACCATTAGTTTTGCTCGTGCTAACTGAGTAGAGAGCAACATGCTCATCCAGTGTATCAAGTATCTCACTCGTGATGTGGATGATGTGGTCACTTGATTTATTGTGAGATGGTGCTGGTTCTTGCAATAATACGAGTAACTTGATTTAATTACGACCCATTGATATATTCATAACAATGAAGCTTCATTAGATTATTGTTGTGCAGATCTGTCCGAACTTTTTGATATCTTCATTGATATATGTACATATGTACGGTTGGGATTTAAGCTAACTCTAAGACGAGACGAGGCGTTAAAAGTGTTAAGAGCGGTAAGACGTCGTCATTGCAGAAAATCTCGTTTTCCATTTCCTTTGGGCATTTATCTCTCTTTTGTTTATCCCACTAATATGATCTTTAGAATGTGGTCTGACTGAAGACCTTAAATGATCTTCTATAAGACCAAAAGTGTACTGAGATTTCTTTTTACTGTCATCAGTATTCAAAAGAGTGGGGAGCGTCCTCTCTCTTCATAGGTAGTTATAGGGCCATACCTACTCTGTAAGTTAATCCCACTTTACCATACTTACTCTATACACAGAATAAAAAATTAATGATTTC
>NW_007391718.1:0-1251 GCF_000475195.1 Diaphorina citri | reverse complement strand
AAAAGCAACAAAATCTTCAGCTCAGTGGGTCTACACCCGTTAGTGAATAACAGAGTACGGAGACTGTATGCTTATTCTGTATCCGGTATCATGATAGTCATGACTATTCTGTATGTGGTAGAAGCTTGTCGTGGAGGTTGGAAGTCAGTGAAGCATGAGATCTCCTCCCTTGTGTTCACTATATTCCTCAGTTCTGAATTCTTCACCAGCATGATGAGGTTTACCCGCAGAGAAAAGATAAACAGAATCATCGAGCAGAAGTTCTGCAGTACCTTCAGGACTTCTCTTCGTAAGATTGACTTCCAGGAGAATTGTCTCATTTGGTTCTGGCTGGTGCTCATGTGTTTGGTTCATATATTTTGGCTTTTGCTTCCTATTATCGGGATGCAGACTAGAGATACCGAAGAGACCAAGAGAGTTCTGCCAGAGATCTTATGGTGGCCATTCTTCGATCTTAGCACACATCCTCACTATGAGATTGCCTATGTTGTTGAGATTTATATCACCGTCTATTATGTTATTGTTAGTTTCGATGTGGCCACCACTGTACCCATCATATCGCTACATATCTACGGTCAGATGAAAGTGATGGCATTCTACTTGAAGAAAGTTGGAAAAACTGATTTCAAAGGTAAAACATTATAATAAATTAGATATTAGATAATTGCATACCTATACCTACCTAATATCTCTGCTGCTTCTCAATAAGTGACTGCCTGAGAGCTGCACGAGGAAAATTGTTCAATTCGTTTTAAATCTCCTTAAATACGATCTTAACTTTTGAAAGGTTTGCAAATCATAAAGGTAAGTACCTATGTACCAAACCTCCGTTTCATAAATAGGTTACTAATTCTAGACTAACTTGAGCATATTACCATCATTACAGATTATAGATATTGCATCAGCACTTAACTAATGGTTTCGTGGTAATGGAATCATCTACTAAGAATTGGTGGAATTGTATTCATTCAGAATATTCCTTTTTACTTTTCAATCCCTATAAGTACCTAACGGTCAAATATTGAAATTTTATATTTAATCCTATTTGACAGAAAGCTTTTAGTGTGACATTGCGAGTTTTCTTACTGAATAAGGATCTGTAAACTTTACTTGCATCAGCTCTTCTATTCCTTTCTCTTCTACATTATTGTCAGTTGAGATCGTTATCGTTTAGACCTGCCTCGGTGGTGTAGTGGTCAAGGCGCTTGCCTGGTAAACAGGAGGGCGTGGGTTCAATCCCAGCCGAGGTAT
>NW_007391717.1:0-1251 GCF_000475195.1 Diaphorina citri | reverse complement strand
TGAAATTAATAACTAAAGCTAAAGTAGGTAGGTATGTCTCTCATTTTTTTTAACCCCCTCATCCATGTACTTTACCCGGATACTAACTGCAAATTAAGTACTGCTCCAATTTCTTATAATCACCCAATTACAAATTCCACCGTTACGCAGAACTATAAAGCTTCTATTTGACTTGAAAAAAGTAATATTAATGTTGGAAATATGTAGAGTGGTAAAGATAAAAGATATGACCTACTTCGATGTTAACTCTACTCGTGACTTGTGTAAGCGAAAAAGCAGTCTACAATGTACTTACTAAAAATTTCTAACTAGGTATACTACCAGAAAAATGTATTGCATGTCTACTACATAAATTTAAAATTTTGCTTCTCCATTCTGGTTTCTTCAGTTATCATTGTGATAGATTAATTCAACTGTTATGAAACACGTATATTTACCAAAATTTACAGTTTTCCCCGTCCTCCCTGTGTGGTGAAATCCAGAAAAGGGACTTTGTGATATTTCATCCGGGTCAGGAATTTCGATTTTAAAAAATGAATGTTGATCTACGTAAAACGGTTTTACTGAAGAATTTACTTTGAATTTGTTTCTTGTTATTCCATGTTCGTCATTCTTTTCTTCGTCTTCTTTTTCGACACCACTGTCTTCTTCCTCCTCACCATCCTCATCCTCCCCCGTCCTCCCTGTGTGGTGAAATCCAGAAAAGGGACTTTGTGATATTTCATCCGGGTCAGGAATTTTGATTTTAGAAAATGAATGTTTATCTACGTATAACGGTTTTACTGAAGAATTTACTTTGAATTTGTTTCTTGTTATTCCATGTTCGTCATTATTTTCTTCGTCTTCTTTTTCGACACCACTCTCTTCTTCCTCCTCACCATCCTCATCCTCTTCCTCTTCTTCTCCTTCTTCATCTTCATCATTGGATGTTTCTGTGTCACTTCCTTCTTCTTCATCATCTCCTTCTTCTTCGTCATCATCATATTCTTCATCCTCATCATTTATATCTCTTTTCCTTTCATTATCAAAGTCACTATCGTCATCTTGTCTCTTTGTTGATTTCTTATCTCGTATTTCGTCTTTGATTACAGTTGCATCTTTAGTTTCATCCTTTTCTGTACTTTTGGTTCCTATCGTTTTAGATCCAGGTGGATAAAGTAAATGTACTGTCTCGCTTGGAGGTGTTATCTGTGTATAACTGTTGTATGGCTTTGTTGTGTGGTCAAGCCATTCTTGTCTTGATGATGTTAG
>NW_007391716.1:0-1251 GCF_000475195.1 Diaphorina citri | reverse complement strand
GATTGGTTGTTCTGAAAAGGATTCAAAATCGATACATGCTCCCCATGAACAAGGGTGCTCTATTCTTTTACATGCCTATGAGGGATCAGATTTCTTGAAATCAACTAGATTGCTTATCAGAGAGTTAAACCTAAACCAGCCAGCCTAGTTAGCTTGGTTAGTAGCGCGTCTGCCTTAGCGCTAGACCGCGGGTTCGATTCCCACCCGGGGCGGATTTGATCCTGACCGAATAATGTTTGTTCTCGGAACGACTGGCTTTCTCCTATCCTATCTTCCTTCTCTCTTCAATTTCGGGACAGTAAGACCACAGTTTCTCCTATCCTATCTTCCTTCTCTCTTCAATTTCGGGACAGTAAGACCACAGAAAAAAAAAAGAAAAAAAAAAAAAACTTGGGTTGTGGGCCCGGCCATAGCTCTATCCGTATAACAGTTATGGATAGCCATTAGGAAATGTGTTCATTATGAGTAATATAATCTGGAATGATAAGGAGCAGTTATGCATTGATTAATACGAGCTAATTAATGTACCGATGCCCACTGCATTACGCAGATTACACAGTAATGAAAGTGACTTTCACTGCACATGTAAATTAACTACTTTTAACGTGATGGAGGAAAATCCGTATGTACCTATTGAGTAACTGGGGAACCTTCACTGTCCTGTCATTCATAATCATAAATCATATATGTACCTACCAAGCAACATAGTAGGTATCCAACCAAAATCGCAAATGGTAGCAGGCTACGGGCTAAAAAATTCCCGGAGGGACAAGCCCAGCTTGTTATACATAATTATTACAAGGTTTAGTAGGTACATAGATAGATCTTGAATTAGGGAGCGCGGTAGCGCTCCGCCCCGCCAAGTCAAGAAAGTTTGACCGCGCTACTAGAGATATTATACGCGACAGGTTCAATATAGGTAGGTAGTTGTGCAGTTTTTCATTCAGGTTCAATTATTAGAGAACAACTAGCATCATCACCCGTGCCAACGGATGCATTCAATTTGTTTTACCAGCTGTGGTCAGTTCACAATGTAAGGTTCTAAGGGGTCCAAGGACTCTATCACCTAACCTTGGGGTTCCTACTTGATTTGCATCGACACTGCCATTTTGTAGAAAGTCCGACCCAAAGTTATTCTAAAACCCACCCTAAATGTCTTCTGGTAGGGGTCAACTCTCTAGTTATGAGACTGAAGAATCGGTCCAAAATTATGAAGGGAGCTCTAACTTGGTACCTATCCTATGATATTTT
>NW_007391715.1:0-1251 GCF_000475195.1 Diaphorina citri | reverse complement strand
AAAAAAAAAAAAAAAAAAAAAAAAAAGGTACCTACCTATCATTTATTGTGAGAGAACTAGATAGAAAAAAAAGGAAAAAAATCTAGGTATGTACCTATTTCAAAGAATACCGAACTTGGGTTTCATTCATGTAACTAACTAGTAGGTAGGTGCTAATAGAATAGACAATAGACTCTGAATACTCTGATAATAAAGGCAGACAATCCCAAACTTCTAATGTCAGACCCCAATCTCAGTCAGACATGAATTTTATTGGTTGTTGATTATAACGTGTCAACCTTGATAAGGTGGATAAAGTGATAAGGATATAGAGGACCCATTGTTTCTTCATTGATCCCTGTCGAGGCAAAAGGATTTAACACTTTTAACCCATCCAGATTCAGATTTCAGATATCATCCCTGTGGAGGCAAAAGGTTTTAACACTTTTAACCCATCCAGATTCAGTTTTCAGATATCATCCCTGTGGAGGCAAAAGGTTTTAACCCATCCAGATTCAGATATCATCCCTGTGGAGGCAAAAGGTTTTAACACTTTCAACCCATCCAGATTCAGATTTCATCCCTGTGGAGGCAAAAGGTTTTAACCCATCCAGATTCAGATATCATCCCTGTGGAGGCAAAAGGTTTTAACCCATCCAGATTCAGATTTCAGATATCATCCCTGTGGAGGCAAAAGGTTTTAACCCATCCAGATTCAGATTTCAGATATCATCCCTGTGGAGGCAAAAGGTTTTAACCAATCCCAATTTCAGATAGATCATCCCTCTCGAGGCAAACGCAAGTAAAGTTCAAATCTTGACGGAAATTAAGACAAAGGTCGCTCAAATGTGGTACCTATACCTACCCCCAACATGAGCTGTTGAAGTCCTCGAACCGTTGTTATGCGATGCTTCCCAGTTTCCACCGGCTGTAATGGTTGGTCTGGCTGGAACGCTGGATGCTGGATTTTACGAGGACAGTAGGCAGTCCAGCTGAAAGACAATGTTATTGTAGCTACCTATTTCTTGTTCGAAATAACCATGGAGCTAAGAATAATCCTTAGCTTTATCAAAACAACGCCACACTTCGTGGTCCACAAAAAATATACATAGAATAGAATGTGTATGCAATGTGCTTTACATTCTGAATAATGAAAAGTACAACATGTTGCGTTTGAAAAAGTATTCAGGCGCTATAATGGTATTGTAAGCTGTCCAGGTTTGCCAGAAGGCCCACTGTCAGAGAGATTCTTTTTGGTTTTTGGGTGCCCCT
>NW_007391714.1:0-1251 GCF_000475195.1 Diaphorina citri | reverse complement strand
TTATTAAAAAGATTTCCCGAAAAAGCTGGAATGAAGGGAGGATATTAGAAGAGGAGGGGTTAAAAAAGGGAAAATAGAAAAAGAGGGGGAGACTCTTCTCCCCCTCTTTTTCTTAGAAGAAGACGAAGATGAAGAAGAAGAAAAGGAAGAAGAAGTGGAGGAGGGAGATGAGAAAGTCATCAGGGTAAGGAAGTGGGGAAGGGAGGAAGAGAAAGAAAATGAAGGGGAGATAAGAGAGGAAGGGAGAAAGGAAGAAGTGTCAGTAAAAGAGAGGACGGTTAGGATGTGAAAAGAGAGGAAGAAAAATCAGACAAAAGGGGAGAGAGAATAAGAAGGGTGAGAAGGGAGAAGGAGAGGAAGAAGAAGTAGAAGAAGTTAAAAAAGAGGAGGAAGAAGAAGAAGAAGAAGCTGGAAAGAAAGTTAAAAATAGATAAAGTTTGGAAACGTCTAAAAGAGAGAGAGAGAGAGGGGAAGGAATATGTAGATAAGGACACCGGAAGCATCGAACTTAGAGGAAGAAGAAGGGAAAAAAGGAGATAAGAAGGTATAGAAGGGGGAGGAGGATGACGATGATGAGGGAGGGAAAATCAAGAAAAGAAAGGGAAGAAGAAGAGAACGAGAAGAAAACGGAAAATGAAAAGGAGAAGTGGAAGGACAAAGAAAAGGAGAAGAAGAAGAAGGCGAACACAAGAGGAGAAGGAGAAGTCAAGGGAAAAAAGTAAAAAAGATAAGAAAAGGGACAAGGGAAAGAGCGAAGATGGAGAAGAATATAAGAAGGACGAGCAGAATGGAATTGACAAATTTCCCCTGTGCAGGTGCAGGGGATGTTTACCCCAAACTCAAACATCCCCAGAGGAGTAGAAGAAGCGGAAATGAACAAGAAAGGAGAGGAGAAGAAGAAGGACGAGGAGAAAGAGAAGAAGAAGAGAACTAGGAGAAGGAGGAAGAGGAAGAAAAGGAGGAGAAAGAAAAAGAGGAGGAAGAAGAAGTAGAAAGAGGAAGAAAAAGAGAAGAAGGGAACTAAATAGAAGAAGGAGGAAGAGGAAGATGTAGAATAACGGGAAGGGAAGAAAGAGGAAAAAGAGGAAGAAGAAGGAGAAGAAGGGAACTAAATAGAAGAAGGAGGAAGAGGAAGATGTAGAATAACGGGAAGGGAAGAAAGAGGAAAAAGATTTTTTTTTTTGAGGACGAGGAAGATGTAGATGGCATAAAACGTGAATTGATGAGAATTCCCGGGGACAAAGTTAAACT
>NW_007391713.1:0-1251 GCF_000475195.1 Diaphorina citri | reverse complement strand
TGCTCTGTCCTTGTATCCCCCCAACATAATATCTCTTGTCTTTTCCCTTTATCCCTTTTGTCAAATTCTTCTACAAATCAAATAACTGATGTTCTCTTTGCATTGGTTTCTGCTCTAACAAAATGCAATCCAATTCTTTTTAATTTCCTTTTAGGGAGATGGGTAGATGAGCACATATAGAACTATTACAAAACCCCCGTCCATTATATTGAAATGCAACCATTGAGACGTGAAGAACATCCGATGCTGAAACTTTTTGTAGCGCATATTAGTCTATAGATGCAATGCTGAAATATAGTATAATATTAGGTATCTATTGGTAAAGTTTTACTTCTTTTATATAGCTTATTCAGGAAACCTCTCTGTTAAGTTTGAGCGACTTGGGCCTGAGAAACTTGAACTCATTTCGACCTTGAGTCCTGAATAACGGCCGAATCGAAACCCCATGGTTTAAGGAAAATTGATGCCTCCCTCTTCCTTTCGTTTTCCCCCTCTATCTTTATCTCTTCCTCCCTCCCTCTCCCCATCTCTTTCATTCCTCTCAAATTAAATGCAAAGAGCAATAAATGGAAAAGTGAAGACTATAGCAAACTTTCAAAATCCTCTCATATTTTATTTACATGGGAACTTTTTAATATGAACGCCTGTTCCAAAGGAAGGGAAGAGAGAGAGAGGGAGAGAGAGAGAGCAGAAATGTAAAATGAAGTGTAAATTAAGCTTCTGTGTTGAAGCTTGATTTCGAGATATTAGTTTATGAAGGTAGAGCAGTTATAAATTCCATCAAAATGGAAAGCTATATGACAGCTGTACATAAGTCAAAATCTTATCTTAGCTTCACCCCCTTATATTCTGAGCTGCTTGGAAAGGTCCTTTTGTAATGTCATTGGAAAGGTCCTTTTGTAACCTATATCTTGGCGTAAACATAGACTGAGATTGCTGACATTTCTTTAAATGGGTGACATTACTGACATGACTGTGAAAGACAGCAAAAAGCGAAGAAAGATAAAAATAATCCAAGTGAACATCGTTACACACTCTGCTATAACTTCCCAAGCATTTGCAAATGTCTGCAAACGGTAAATTTGCATTTTCTGCAAATTAATATCTTCATACTATGGAGCTTACTCTGAAATGTTTCTACAGTCTACACATAAGAGAAGACGCGCTTTTTTATTCTTACTTCTTTCTGTATGTTCTTCCTTTCATTTCATGCAGAATTTGTAGATTAAAAATGCTGAATGCAAATACCTG
>NW_007391712.1:0-1251 GCF_000475195.1 Diaphorina citri | reverse complement strand
GAAAGAGAGAGAGAGAAAAAAAAAGATAGATAGAGAGAGAGAGAGAGAGAGAGAGAGAAATGGAGGGAGGGAGGGAGGTAGGGAGAGATAGCTGATTCACAAAATATTCAAATCACCACCTAACCATTCGGAGATAGGAGAAAAAGATTAAAGGGGGGGGGCGGAAGAGAAAGAGGGGGGAGACTACAGATAGGTACAGTAGAAAAAAAAAAAAAAAAAAAAAAAAAAAGGTTGGTGTTTTTTAGAGTAGAATTCCTTTGGAGATAAATAGTGAGTGAGACGTAAAATGAAATACGTAGAAAAGAGAGGGAGAGAGAGAAAAAGGAAATCCATTATCGCTCATGTCACATGAAAGGAGAGAGAGAGAGAGTGAATTTCTTCTTAAATGTAGCATTTAATATTTTCCCTAATGTAGTTTCACGAGATGTGTAGGTACATACAGGATGAAGAAGGAAAAGAAGGAGAAGAAGAAGAAGAAGGAGAAGAGGAAGGAGGAGAAGAAGAAGGAGAAGAAGAAGAAGAAGGAGAAGAAGAAGAAGGAGAAGAGGAAGGAGGAGAAGAAGAAGAAGGAGAAGAAGAATTAGAAAAAGAAGAAGACGAAGAAGAAGGAGAAGAAGAAAAAGAAGGAGAAGACGAAGAAAAAGAAAAAGAAGGTGAAGGAGAAGAGGAAGGAGAAGGAGAAGAGGAAGGAGAAGAAGAAGAAGGAGGAGAAGAAGAAGAAAAAGGAGGAGAAGAATAAGAAGAGGAAAGGAGAAAACTGTGAAAATCACCCCCTCTAAAACGAAAATAATTGTGACCAAAAAAGGCCAATTTCCTATCCAATAATGTCGGCCTTATTTAAATTAGATTGCCTACAAAGACATTCTGCGTCGTTTGGAAAAAAAATCGTGTCGTGTGTAGTGTGAACACTCTCATTTAAATTACATTGCCTACAGGACATTCGGGAAAAAAGCGGATGAAACTCACGACAAGTGGGAACAGGCCTTATCAGTCTCCAGTCACTCAAATATTTTCAGTCACTTCGCTCGGTCAAAAACTCGATCTCAAATTCAAAACAATATTTCAATCAAAATCAAATCAGATCTCAAATTTTTTGTGGTAAAGCAGAGTTTTTTCACAACTTTTGTGGTTATCACAACATTCCTTAAGTGCCTCCTTTGAAATCAATTTCCATATTTCAATAATCTTTTCACACTGGTAATGTCGCCACTGGTCGCTACTCGAATCAAGTAGCAACTCAAATGTCCTCGC
>NW_007391711.1:0-1251 GCF_000475195.1 Diaphorina citri | reverse complement strand
CAGTTCAATTAAAAACAGCCCGCACCATCTTCGCATCCCAAACCTCTTGCCCTCTTCCTTGTACCTCTGATCCTCATATTCCTCATGCTTATTGTTTTAATGAATTCAAAGTCCACCGTGCTAACCACTGGTTTTGGTAGGGAAGATACAGAACATGGTGTTGGGGGATTTCCCCAATCAATTTCGGGTATCCCAATGTTCGATCTTGACTAATCAGGCTAATCAGACAAAAAAAACTTAGGACCAGTTTTTTTTTCCTCTTCTCCTTCTCCTCTTCTTCGTTTACTAACGCGTAATTTCTTCATCATGCGGAGCTAAGTGCGAATATAATTAAACATAATTCATTAATGATACGTCTTATCATTAATTTTTGCAACTGTATGCTTTGTTTTAGAATAAGAATGTGTAATGCGATATATCATTATGTTTGTGATATACCTTATGTGTAAGTAGTAAGTAATGTGTTGCAGACGAATCTAGATGAAATTAATTAGGCTGCGGGATCTAAAGTCTCCTGGGTCTGCCTAGGGGACGTTAAACAGAGAGAAGACTAGCGTCTGGCTGTGGGACTATAAACAGGGAGGAGAACAGCTAACCCTAACCAGCCTAGCAAGCTGGCAGTTCCTCAAAGGGTTCTTAGACTAGCGTCTGGCTGTGGGACTATAAACAGGGAGGAGAACAGCTAACCCTAACCAGCCTAGCTAGCTGGCAGTTTCAAAGGGTTCTTCCTGCTTTTAAAGAATAAGCACAAGTCCTCACGATGGTTGACTGCGGTCCAGGACGGGCCAATTAAACATGGCTAGAGACCATCACCCTGTTGTATGGCAGATACAAAAAGATGTCTTTTCTTTACTCTGCCAACACCATTCGGCGAAAGCTAAAGCCGCTACAACAACAACACAACAACATCTAAAGTCTCCTACTGACTTGGTACAAATTTTGCACAATACTGTTTGATTTGAATTAGATTGAAGAAAAATAATAACCGAGTCCGTTTGAAGTTATCCTCACGTGGCTGAGTATACCTCGTATCTCAAACACAGACTAAAAAAATTGACTATGCTGGGAATTGAACCAGGAACATGCGGCGTGCAATCGTTGGGCCATACTACCGCCCGCGCTGGTTGCTATGACAAGCATATAAGATGTGACATATTGTACGCAATAATGCGAGTAACTTGTGACATATGTATGATACATAACTGACCAGTTGACAATTCATACACTCATCATCTCCCATGTGTAACTGAT
>NW_007391710.1:0-1252 GCF_000475195.1 Diaphorina citri | reverse complement strand
CCAATAAATGGATGGGTGACTTGAACATTATATTGGGAATAAAGGGAGAACGGGCTCTAGTCTTGATTTTAAATAATTGTTTGTTAATTTTTCGATGTTCTTCCGCCAATAGGGGAAGCACCAAAAATGAGATGTTTATTTTGATCCGTGATTTGTGCTTCAAATAGGTCCCACCAATGATTTATTTTGAAATTTAGACCCTACAATAAAAATTAGAAGTATCTATTTTCACTCCCTGAGGCCATCAAAGCCGAATGAGTATTATCTAAATTTCATTTTTGTGCTGGGGCAGCCCCTGGGAGCCCCCTCAAAATTTCGAGCACCTCCCAAAATTCTTTATTATAATCAAAGGCTACATGCGATATTTCAACTTCCTAGGTTGAAAAGAAAAAAAAAATCTGGTTTGAACATCACACGACTTTCTATTTTCTATTACATTTGTGGAATACGTATAGTAGAACCCCGATTTTATGAACCTCGGTTATATGAACTCGAAAATCCGAGCTTTTTATTTCAAAATGTAAGTTTTCTTCTGCACTGATAATGCCCTAAAAGGATGAAAGATGTCTGTTTATTTGTAAAGTGTAAAATATATGTATAAAACCAGTGAAGTTTGTAAAAACTGTCCTGTATTTTCAATTTGTATAATATGGACCTTCACAAAATTACAGAGTCAACTATCAAGTTGTTTTACAATATCTCTAACCATTTAGTCGGTACATTTGAAAATCGCCAAAAAACGGTCGAAAACTGCCAAAATACCACCAACCGCAGCACCTATCTTAACCAAACCTTGTCTTTTACTATCCTTGTCATTGTCACATTTCTGAACTACAGACCAAATTTCAAGTCTCTACCGTAGATTCGTAGATTCCTAGTAGCTTAACCCATCCTTTAGGGCTGTTCGCCTCTACATCTAAGCCTCGGAGTGGGCTTTTTGTGTTTGGAGTTAAGCTGCTATCCCCGGGCCTTGATGGAACCTCGAAGCACCCTCACTGGTATATTTCAACCTCCTCAGTTTCTCTAAAATTCACCTGCAGCAGCTCTAGAAAGTCCGCACAATCAGGTTTATTCCAGAGAAAAGCTGTGAGTCCATATATTATTCCATTAAGAGGATACCAAGAGGTGCTATCCAGGCTAGAGGGCTTGGCTCAAGACCTCCGAACCGAAGGGATCTTGAGGGATTTAGAGTCTGCTCTCGGGGGGCCTTGATGGAACCTAGAAGCACCCTCACTGGTATATTTCAACCTCT
>NW_007391709.1:0-1252 GCF_000475195.1 Diaphorina citri | reverse complement strand
GACCAAATGGATAGGAATTCTTAGGAGGCCACATTTCCATTGTATCGATCTTGTTTTTTCACAGACTGCGAGGTGCGGCCTAAATCCATAGGATCTTCATGCAAGCAGGAAAATCATAAGGATCTTGGTGAGCTAGCAGGAAGGTTGTTCACAGTTCTGTGTTGTTTTACAGAAATTTGAGTTATTTTTGAAGCTAGAAAGAAAGGGAACAGAGAAGAAGAGAGAGAAAAGGGGTGGAAAATATGGAGGGAGAGAAGTTAAGGCTAAATGATTTTTCGTAGAGTTAGATTGAGTGGTAAATGGGAGGGGGAAGGTCCGGGTTCGACTTGAATAATGGTTAGGTTATTTTTTTCGAACGAAATCATTAGAGGCCTATTCTTTTAATCCTCTACCCCCCTCTTTTTCTCATTCTTTTTCCCCTCCCTTTCTCTCCTTTCCCCTCCTCCCCCATTACCTCCTTTCCTCCTTCTATTATCTTTTTCTCATCTTCTCCTTCTCCTCCTTTCCTCTTATTTTCGCTCCCCTCCTTTTCTGCTTCTATTTCCCCTCCTCTCCCTTTCTCCTCTTGTACCTTCCCTCTCCTCGTCCTTGTCTCCTTCTCATTATTCTGCTCTCCCACCTCTTCATCTTCCTCTTCTTTCCTCTCCTCCTTCTTCAACATCCCACATTCCCTCCCTTCATCTCAATTCCTCATTCTATCTCTTCTCCCGTTCCTAATATCATTTCTCCCCTCATCATATTTATCTCCTTTTCCCTCTCGCTTTATCATCTCAATCCTTCCCTCCCCTCTGTTTCTTCCTTAAAAGATTTCAAATGTTAATTTCCTTATGGAAAATATTTATCTTGTCCTTACGGCCGTCATTTTCAAGAAGGTAAGCCTAAATAGTTAAGCCCCTAAATGACAGACAGTTTTTGCGCCAGAGAAGTGACTGATTGATGAATGAACAGAAGAAGAGCTATTTTTCACATGCTTTCATTTAACTTGGGTCAAATACTGTCACACTGTTGGAGACAATTTTACTGGGCTGTTTTCCTTGAAACATACATTTGTACTCATCATCAATATTAAATCAATCCTGGGATTGGTTGGTAGGTCTCCACGCTTCTCTATCTGACGCCTTCCTCTTCATCACCTGGGTGGGTTTTACCCGTTGATTTGTTAATCAATCAATCAATCAATCAATCAATCACCGTGTATGATCTGGATCCGGAGTATCTCACTACTTGACTGATGTAATCCAAGCGTGGCCTT
>NW_007391708.1:0-1252 GCF_000475195.1 Diaphorina citri | reverse complement strand
AAGCAAATACCTAAACAGCGAAGAAGCGAAGTACCTATCTAATATCTGTTATCATCGCTTTATCAGACTCTCTAATACCTCCCTATTCATCCATTCTTTTACACTCCGTTCTAATAGGTACCTAGTAAGTTAGTTACTCATAGCTCCCTGCATCAAACCTCTGAAAAATAAATAGAGAGAGAGTAAGAGAGAGAGAAGAAGAAGAAGCAGATTAGAAGAAGAAAAATTAGAAGAAGAAGGAGAGATAGACAGAGAAATTGGAAATCACTGTCTTACATACATATTTACCTAAATAGCGAAGTAAATACCTAAATAGCGAAGCGAGCTTCTTCGCTATTAAGAGGTACCTATCTAATATCTGTTAATATCGCTCTATCAGACTGTCTAATACTCGCTATTCATCCATTCTTACACTCGTAAGAACATCCTAAACATCCCCCGTAAGAAGCTTATGATGCTAAATGCTCCAGTTTTGAATGTCTGAAATGTTGAGAAGTTAGATAAGAGTAAAAATAAATAGACCAACAGTGGAGGATGGTATGAAATCAACCAATCAGATTGCTCATTTTCTTCTTATAAAGAGGTTTGATAAAGGGAACTATTTAATAGAGGAGGTTTGATAGAGGGCATTGTACATACATAGGTACAATAACTACAGGTATAACAACACTGTTCTCGGCACTTATAGCCTTTTTTAAGAGGTTTGATAGAGGGAACTGTAACAATTGAGGTCTTATCGTCTCAAATCGAAGAGAAGAGGACAGGATATGTTTAGAATAAAATCCGCCCCGGGTGGGAATCGAACCCGCGGCCTAGCGCTTACAAGGCAGACGCGCTACCCTCCAAGCTAACTAGGATGGAGATCTAACTACCTACATAATTTAATCATGGTATTGCGCATTGCATACCTTAAAAATTACACGGCGACCATACAAAATTAAGCATTTTGAACACAGCCCTTCGATTATTGAGATATTGGGAAAATCCTACAATGCTGCAGTGAGCACCAAAGTTGTGACATAATAACACAAAGAAACTGCATTTACAATACCTAATAGGTAGAAAGGTAGGTTATTATTAAATATGTTTATATTAGACATCCTAGGTTATAAAGTTATGAAATAGGTAACTATTTCATAACTTTAGAAAGGTAGGTACCTCCTCGTACTTGGTGAAATTGTTAAAACACAAGCCGAGTACCTAGCTACAAGTGTCGAGCACCGCTAAGTGTCGAGAAGTGAGTAAAACATAC
>NW_007391707.1:0-1252 GCF_000475195.1 Diaphorina citri | reverse complement strand
TGGGATTGAACCCACGCCCTTCTGTTTACCAGACGAGCGCCTTGACCACTACACCACCGAGGCAGGTGGTGTAGTGGTCTTGGCTTTTCACACATCGCCTTGGCTTTTCTTGAGAAACTATAAGAAATCATTTGTACCTATGAATATGTAATGGATTTTCCCACTTTTTACTTTCCTTATTTTTTTTTCTGAGGTAGAAATTGAAAATGTATGTAGGTACTGAGGTAGAAACTCAATTGAAAAAATTGAAGCCCCCTTTCCCTTTTCTCCCCCATCTCTCAAGATTAAGGTAAGGGAAATTTTGTGCTTTGGCACATCCACTAAAAATTCCAACTCCGCTTTCTCTGGCATTCCCTCACAGTTCTAACTCTTCTTCCTCTTATGTAATAGGTAGGTCAACTTCTGCTGGAAGTTTAGGATTTCCAGAAGTCTTTAAAACTGATCTTGGTAGAATCCAATGATTAGACATAGGTAGGCACTTACAGAGGAAAAGTGCAGTACCAATAGATATGTGTAATGGAATTGGAATTTGAAATTACTGTAGGTACCTACAAGAGTGTAAATCATTCTCCTTCAACTGATGCATATTTTATGCACACCATTGCCCGAGACCTCATCAATACAAATGAAATGACACTAGAATCAGTGGATGTGGCGAAATTCTGTGAGAAGTATCCACCCTATAAACTTTGGTGGTCCTTATTATAATTTTTTCATTCGATTTGAAATCATTTGAAATGCAACCTATTGGTTTATGTCTTATGTGGCACAATCAAGACGGTACTTTAGTTTGGGTTTACGAGCACAAATTGTGGTTGGGCAATCCATTTGAAACCCGATTGAATTTCAGATTAAGTACCTACACGCTAAATTGGAACACGAAAAATGTAAAAACGAAAAAAAAAACGATGATAAATGATCGACTTAATTTGATTGGCGGATAAAGTAAGTCGTTTGAAAGTTAATCGATCATTAACTAATGGTTCAGAGGTGAGAAAAAAAAAGTGACAAGAAAAGCACAAAAAAGTGATAAACCTTGAGCTCAGAGAAAAGAGAAAATTCTAGCGAAACAAATGATCGAATTATCGATCTGATATAAAATGAGTCAAACCGTAAAGTCATAAACCAAAATTACAACATTGAAACTTTGAAAATCAAAAACTAGGTATGTACGGTACGTGTTGTTTTTTCTGCTAGCTTTTTTATTACTGCTTGCAAAAAAAAAAAAAAAAAAAAAAAAAAAAATTTTAAA